>NC_037673.1:163389639-163472580 GCF_003255815.1 Theropithecus gelada
GTTTACTATAGCTTTGTGATATATTTGGAAGCCTCGTAGTGTGATGCCTCTAGCTTTGTTCTTCTTGCTCAGGATACTTTGGCTATTCTGGCTATTTATTTTTGTTCAATACAAATTTTAGAATTTTTTTTTATTTCTGTGAAAATTTTTCTGTGAAAAATTATATTAGTATTTTGATAGAGATTACATTGAATCTATACACTGCTTTGGGCAGTATGGTCATTTTAACAATATTTATTGGTGTAATCCATTGGCATGGGATGTCTTTCCATTATTCTGGGTCCTCTTAAAATTATTTCATCAGTGCCTTATAGTTTTCCTTGTGGAGATCTTTCACCTCCTTGGTTAAATTTATTCCTAAGTATTTTGTTATTTTTCATGGCTTATATAATTGGGACTGCCTTCTTAATTTCTGTTTCATCTATTTTATTTTTGGTGTATAGAAATGCTATTGATTTTTGTATGTTTATTGTGTATCCTGCAAATTTACTGAATTTTTATATCAGTTCTAAGAGTTTTTGGTAGAGTGTTTTGGTTTTTCTCAATGTAAGATTTGGTCGTCTGTAAAGAGGGACAACATATTTTCCAATTTTAATGCCTTTTAGGGCTTATAGCACTGTGTTGAATTGGAGTGGTGAAAGTAGGCATTCTTGTCTTGTTCCAGTTCTTAGAGGAAAACTTTTAACTTTCCCCAATTCAGTATGATGTTAGCTACAGGTTTTTCATACATGTTCTTTATTATTTTGAGGTATGTTCGTTTAATGCTTAGTTTGTTGAAAGTTTTTATTATGAAACGGTGTTGTGTTTTGTCAAATGCTTTCTCTGCAGCTATTGAGATAATCATATAGTTTCTATCCTTCATTCTGTTGATGTGATGTATTAAGTTAATTGATTTGCATACATTAGACCATCCTTGAATCCCTGGGGTAAATCCCAATTGATCATGGTTAGTTATCTTGTTGATGTGCTATTGGATTCAGTTTGCTAATATTTCGTTGAGAATTGTTTGGTTCTATGTTCATCAGGGATATTGGCCTGTAGTTTTTATTTTTTATTATGTTCTTGTCTGGGTTTGGTATCAGGGTAATGCTGGCCTCGTGGAATGAGTTGAGAAGAATTTCTTTCTCTCACATTTTTTTTGAATAGTTTGAGATGGATTGGTATTCTTTCTTCTTTATACATTTGGTAGAATTCATTAGTGAATATATCCAGGACTTGGCTTTTCTTTGTTTAGAAACTTTTTGTGAATGATTCAATCTTGCTACTTGCTACTGATCTCTTTAGGTTTTCTGTTTCTTCCTGATTCTAACTTGGTAGGTTTTATGTTTCCAGGAATTTATTTGTTTCCTCTAGGTCTTCCAGTTTATTAGCATATAGTTGTTCATAACAGTCTCTGATGATCTTTTGTATTTTTGTTGTATCAGTTGTAATGCATTTTTTTCATTTCTGATTTTGTTTATTTGGGTTTTCTTCTTTTATTGGTTAGTCTAGCTGCAATATATAAATTCTGTTTATCTTTTTAAAGAACTTTTCATTTTTTTGATCCTTTGCATTGATTTTTAGTCTCTATTTTGTTTAATTTTGCCCTGATCTTCTTTTTAAAATTCCTTCTTCTAATTTTGGTTTTGGTTTATTCTTTCTTTTCTAGTTCCTTGAGGTGCATTGTTACATTTTTAATTTGCAGTCTCCCTACTTTTTTGGTGTTGGCATTTAGCTTTTTCTCTTAGCAATTCTTTTACCATAACTCACAGATTTTGGTATGGTGTATTTCCATTTTCATTTGTTCTGAGAAATTTTTCAGCTTCCTCTTAATTTCTTCATTGACCAAACAGTTATTCAGGAGCATGTTGTTTAATATCCATGTACTTGTATAGTTTTTAGAGTTCCTCTTGGTATTGATTTCTAGTTTTATTCCAAGTCTAACAGGATAGTTGATATGTCAAGTACTGATTTTAAAAAACTTGTCAAAGCTTGTTTTGTGGGAGATTTAAAAAATTTGTTAAGGCTTGTTTTGTGGGCTAACATATGTTCTATCCTGGAGAATGTTTCATGTGTTGATGAGAAGATGTGTATTTTGCAGTTGTTGCATAAGATATTCTGTAAATGTCTGTTAGGTTAATTTGGTCCAAAATCTACTTTAAATCCAATGTTTCTTTGTTAATTTTCTGTCTAAATTATCTGTCTAATGTTGTAAGCCGGGTATTGATGTCCCCCACTATTATTGTAGCAGGGTCTCTTTCTTTCTTTAGATGTAGTGATAGTTGTTTTATGAATCTGGGTGCTCCAATTTTGGGTGCATAAATATTTAGGATTGTTATATCCTCTTGCTGGATTGATCTCTTTATCATTATATAATAACCATATATATGTATATATGTGTATTTATATAATATATATATATTACTGTTTATAACTTAAAGTCTGTTTTAAATGTAGCTACTCAGCTGGCTTTTGGTTTCTATTTGCATTGAATATCTTTTTCCATCTCTTTATTTTGAGTCTATGTTTTTCTTTACAGGTACAGTGCATTTCTGTAGACAGCATACAGTTAGATAATTTTTTTATTCATTCAGCCAGTCTATATTTTTTAAGTTGAGAATTTTTTTTCAATTTATGTTGAAGGTTATTATTGATATGTGTGGTTTTGTTCCTGTTATATTGTTCACTCTTTTCTAGTTCTTTCGCATATTCTTTGTTCCTTTATTTTTCTTTTAGTTTGTTATAGTAGTTTGGTGGATTTTTATAGTGGTACCATTTGAGTCCTTTCTGTTTCTCATTTGTGTGTTTGGTTTACCAGTAAGTTTTATACTTTTGTGTGTTTTCATGATTGTAAATGTCATCCTTGCACTTCCAAGTTTAAAATCCCCTTGAGCATTTCTTGTAGGACCAATCTAATGGTAATGAATTCCCTCAGTCTTTGCTTGTTTGGGAAAGACTTTATTTCTCCTTCATTTATGAAGGATACTTTTGCTGGATATAGTATCCCGGGGTAAATTTTTTTTCTTTCAGCACTTTGAATATATCATCCCATTCTTTCCTTGTTTGTAAAGTTTCTATGAAGAAATCCACTTTTGCTCTGATGGGGGTTTCTTTATAGGTGAAGAAATGCTTTTATCTTACTGTTTTAGATTTCTCTCTTTGTCTTTGACATTAGATTTTGACTGTAATGTGCCATGAAGAAGATCTTTTTGCATTGTATCTATTTAATGATCTCTGAACCTGCTGTATCTGGATGTCTAAATCTCTTGCTAAACTTGGTAGTTTACTTCTATTATTTCATTAAATAGGTTTTCCAACCCTTTCATTCTCTCTTTACAATTGAGACATCAGTAATTTGTACACTTGGTTGTTTTATGTTGTCCCATATGTTACAAAATCTTTGCTCATTCTTTTTTATTTTCTTTTCTTTATTTCTGTCTGACTGGGTTATTTATAAAGACCTGTCTTCAAGTTCTGAGGTTATTTCTTTTTCTTTTTTTTTTTCCTTTTTTTTTTTGACTGAGTCTTGCTGCTCTGTCACCCAGGCTGAAGTACAATGACATTATTTTGGCTAACTGCTAACTCTGCCTCCTGGGTTCAAGTGATTCTCATGCCTCAGCCTCCCAGGTAGCTGGGGACTGCAGGTGTGCACCACCACACCTAGCTAATTTTTGTATTTTTAGTAGAGACAGGGTTTCACCATGATGGCCAGGCTGGTCTCGAACACCTGACCTCAAGTGATCTGCCCACCTCAGCTTCCCAAAGTGCTGTGATTACAGGCATGAGTCACCACACCCAGTCTGAGATTCTTTCTTCTGATTGATCTTGTCTATTGTTGAAGCTTTCAAGTGTATTTTGTATTTCATTTAATAAATTCTTCATTTCCAGAATATTTTTTCTTTTTTATGACATATATCTCTGTAGTAAATTTCTCATTCATATCCTGAATTGTTATCTGATTTCTTTGTATTGTTTCTCTGAATTGTCTTTTATCTCACTGAGCTTCTTCATCAAAATTTTGAATTTTTTTTGAGATTTCATGATTTTCTTTTTGTTCTGATCTGTTGCTAGAGAATTGTGTTCTCTTATAGGTGTAATATTTCCTTGATTTTTCAGGTTTCCTGTGTCCTTACATTGATAATCTGGACATCTGGTATAACAGTCACTTCTTCCAATTTGATTTTCTAAGGGAGTTCCCCTGTCCAACCCCCCCGAAGATGTGTCTGTTGTGTTCGTTGGGTATGTCACTATGGCTTTGAATCTGGATGTGTGAAGTGGTATAGACTCTGTATGATTTCTTCGGCTATAAACAGCATCAGCAGTGTCTGTGATTTTGTTGGTGACTTAGGGTATAGTTATTAGTGGAGGCTGTGGTAAAGTTTTGCTGATACTGAAATGCCAGATAGGTCAATCTGCAGGCCACAGTGGTGGCAGTTGTTGGTTGATTGTGCCTGTCCTTGGGCCACAAGGCAGCATACACTGGCACCAATTTAGCAGATTCAGGCAAACCAATTCTTGGTCCTCTAGATAGCTTGCTCAGGTGCCAGGAATGACAGTGGTGGGCTGGGTGGCTGAGCAGGTTCTGAACACTGCACAGTGGGTATGGTGTAGGTGCTGGAAATAACAGTGGTATGGTACAACAAACCTCTGAAACCCAACTAGTCTAAGCTGATGTTGAGGGTAATGGCTGAGATGGATTGAGCAGGCTGGTTTTCAGACCTGCAAGTGGCAGGTGCAAGTGGATGCCAGCTCTGGTGGTAGCAGCACATTGAGTGGGCTTGACCTCAGAGCCCAAGGGAAGTCTCAGATGCCACTGGGGATGGACTGGGCTGAACAATCCCCATGTTCCTGGATGGGTGCTCAGGGACTAGAGGCATGTGGAGCCAGGCCAGACTGAGCTTGCAGGTTCACTGGCTGTGTGTATAGATCCTGGCTGTGGTATGCTAAGATGGGGTGATCCCCAGGCTGTCAGGGAGTGCTCAGGTGTAAGTAGTAGCAAACGTGCTGAGGCCCTGCTACAAGGAAGGGCAGGATTGGTTTCCCTGGGAACAGCTTTAGGAAGACAGCTTCTAAGACACTGGGTTCACTTTTGCCTTGGCCCACAGCATTCCACAGCTGTAGCAGTCATGGACACTGAAATTTATCCTCAGGGAATATGGGAATGTGTAGCAGCCTCTCTTTGGTGGGATGGGCAGGATTGCTTCTTGTGTCTTCTACCTCAGCCCAGTTGCAGGGCAAAATGCAGTCTGGTGTGAGCTGAGCTCTTAAAGTGGCACTGTGCTGACACTGCACTGACACTGCTTAGGGCTCGGGAGTTTGTAGGACCCAGTATGAGTTCTCTCTCTGGAGCAAGGTCTCTGAACAGTTTCCAGGGAATTCCCTATGTTAGTCTCAGGGCCTGGGAAGGTCAAGGAGCTCTCCCCTAACTAGGATTATAGGAGTCTGCTGTGGGAAAGTTAACTGCTTGCAGTCTCTTACTAAACCTTACCCTGCATGGGGGTGTTTCCTGACTCTCAGCTGATCCCAGCAAAGCAGGTTGCCTCGCTTCCCTCTCCTTCCTTGTTTTAGGGGTTTCCTGACACTTCTCTGTTGAATTCCAGTGTTCTCTCTTGGGTGATCTATTTGAAGTGTGATTATCCAGTCACTATTTTGGTTCTTCTTAGTGGAGGAGGCAAGTAGGAGATGCCTCTAATCAGCCATTTTGAAGCCCCTCCTCTGAGTAGGAGTTTTAATGGCTTTCAAATCTAGTTGTGCGTCAGAATCATCAGTAGATATATATTTAAAATGCTGAGTGTTGCATTTTATCCCCCCAAATTTTGATATTTTAGAGCTAGGATGCAGCTCTGGCCTCTTCATTTTCTAAAGAACGAGAGACAATGTTGATAATAAAGCCAAGATGGAGATCTACCAACAAAAGTGCTTAATGAGTAAGAATCTGTTAGAATGTAATGTATATTAGAAATGCAATGTAAACTTGTTCAAAAGCTGAGCGTCAGCTTACTTGGAAAGTGATATGGTTAGACTATGTGTCTCCACCAAAATCTCATCTTGAATTATAATTCCATAATCCCCACTTATAGTGGAAGGGACCCAGTGGGAGTAATTGAATCATGGGGGCAGTTTCTGCAATGCTGTTCTGGTGATAGTGAGTTCTCATGAGATCTGATGGTTTTATAACTGTCTGGCATTTCCACCACTTGCACTCATTCTCTCTCCTGCTGCCCGGTGAAGAAGTGCTTTCTCTCATGATTGTAAGTTTCCTGAGGCCTCCACAGCCATGCGAAACTGTGAGTCCACTAAACCTCTTTTCTTATAAATTACCCAGTCTCAGGTATTTCTTCATGGCAGTATGAGAATGGAATAATACAGTAAATTGGTACTGGGACTGGAGTACTGCCTTTACGAAATGTGGAAGCGATTTTGGAACTGAGTAACAGGCAGAGGTTGGAACAGTTTGGAGGATTCAGAAGAAGACAGGAAGATGTGGGAAGGTTTTGAACTTTATAGAGACTTGTTGAATAGCTTTGACCAAAATGCTGATAGTGATATGGACAATGAAGTCCAGGCTCAGATGGTCTCAGATGGAGATAAGGAACTTGTTGGGAACCAGAATAAAGGTAACTCTTACTATGTTTTAGCAAGAAGACTAGCGGCATTTTGTTCCTCCCCTACAGATCTGTGGAACTTTGAATTTAAGAGAGATGATTTAGGGTATCCATCAGAAGAAATTTCTAAGCAGCAAAGCATTCAAGAAGTGACTCAGGTGCTCTTAAAAGCATTCAGTCTTGTGTATTCACAAAGGTAAGGTTTGGAATTGGAACTTATATTTAAAAGGGGAGCAGAGCATAAAAGTTCAAAAAATTGCAGCCTGACAATGCTGTAGAAAAGAAAAACCCATTTTCTGAGGAGAAATTCAAGCCAGCTGCAGAAATTTGCTTAAGTAGTGAGAAGCCAAATGTTAATTGTTAAGACAATGGGGAAAATATCTCCAGAACAGGTCGGAGACCTTCACGGAACCCCTTCCCTTCACAGAAGCCCTTCCCTTCACAGGCCTGGAGGCCTATGAGGAAACAATCATTTTTATGGACCGGGCCCAGGGCCTTGCTGCTTTATGCATTCTTGGGACTTGATGCCCTGCATCCCAGTTGTGGCTTAAAAGGGCCAATGTACAGCTCAGGCCATTGCTTCAGAGGATTCAAGCCCCAAGTATTGATGACTTGCAGGTGATGTTAGACTTGTGGTTGCACAGGAGTCAATAATTGAGGTTTGGGAACCTCCACCTAGTTTTCAGAGGATATAAGGAAATGCCTGGTTGTCTAGGGAGAACTTTGCTGCAGGGGTGGAGCACTCATGGAGAACCTTTGCCAGGGCAGCACAGAAGAGAAATACAGGGTCAGAGCCCCCACACAGAGTCCCCATTGGAGCACTGCCTAGTGGAGCTGTGAGAAGAGGGCCATGGACTTCCAGACCCCAGAATGATAGATCCACCAACAGCTTGCACTGTGCACTTGGAAAAGCTGAAAACACTGAATGCCAGCCTGTGAAAGTAACTAGCAACTGTGAGTCCATTAAACCTCTTTTCTTTCTTTCTTTTTTTTTTTTTTTCCAAGATGGAGTCTCACTCTGTCACCTAGGCTGGAGTACAGTGGTGCGATCTTGACTCACTGCAACCTCTGCCTCCTAGGTTCAGGCAATTCTCCTGCCTCAGCCTCCCAAATAGCTGGGATTACAGGCCCCTGCCACCGCTGCCAGCTAATTTTTGTATTTTCAGTACAGACAGAGTTTCCCCATGTCCAGGCTGGTCTCAAACTCCTGACCTTGTGATCTGCCTGCCTCAGCCTCCCAAAGTACTGGGATTACAGGCATGAGCCACCACACCCAGTGTAATCCTCTTTTCTTTATAAATTACCCAGTCTTGGGTATTTCTTCACAGCAATGTGAGAACAGACTAATACAAACAGAAAAAAATAATTGCTTAGAATCTACCAAACGTGCTGAGTTCCTACTAAACGCAAAGCTCTATGTCAGGTTACAACAAAGAATTTTCAAGTTGCCTTAGTGCCACAGAGTAAATTGAATAAAGGCTGTCCTTTATTGCATCATCACCACCATTACCCAAAAGCATATGTTAAAACCTACTCTAGCAAAGCAATTTGCTATGTGCTGGAGATACAAAGTACTCTAAGATATTGCCCTTACAGTCAAGGAGAGTCAACTACTTGGACAGACAGGACATGTACATAAAAAAGGTAATTAACAATGCCAGGTAGCATATGCTAAGTGCCAAATCAGTGGCAGCAACAATAAATACTCTGAGTTTCATGGAGGGAGATCATTACTATGAGCTCTGGGGTTGGAGGCCTGATAGAGGAAGTAAAATGCAAAGTCTGACCTTGCTGTTTGTGTAGGAATTAGATAAATATTTTCCTAAAAATCAGTTTTCTAAAATATAACTGTAGCTGGCTGGCTGCTCACGCATATGTATTCACACTTTCCTTTAAAACGAAGGCCATATCATTGTATGTGTAACTAGGGGTTTTAAGGAAAATAGTGGCCCCCCTTCTTTTTAAAAATTTTTCATGTATAGCTCAGTGTCTAAAACTATCAAGCAGGAAACAAGTTATAAATATATATTTTGGGGGAAGGGCAAAAAGCTCCTACTATCTATAAAAATCCATCAATTTACATAGGGGTTCAATATTTTCATTAGGTTTCAACCCATCTTGAGCTGACTGCTGTTTAGCAGAGAGTTTATTGTATTTCAGTCTAAAAGCAAATCTGCTTTATTACAATTAGGGAGAGTGAAATTGTGCTTAACAATTTTTCCATTATAAAAATAAGAAAATGCTTGTTAACATATAATGTATTCACTTAATATGATAAGAAAAGCACTTGATTTCATTTTTCCCCTAAGTATAAAAGCCATTTAGAAAGAGTTGTTTTTATAGTGACTCAACAAAAATATCCCAGCCAAGATTGAAAGCTAGCATCAGTGAGTATAAGAAAATTATGCCTAATTTTTTTTTAATTCTGCAAAATTCTCAATGTATGTATGACAGGCTTATATGGAAAACAGGATTTATAGAATGATCTGAAAATTAATAAACAATTACAGCTCAAAGTGAAATAGTGCTTTAAAAAAGGATGAAAACAAACAAACAAAAAGAACCTTATGGTTTTTTTATGAGCATGGGTAAAAATCCATGAAAACACTCAACAATGCCCAGATGCTTTCCATCAAGCAAGTAAAAAGCACTTTAAAATGTCTCTGATAGAGCTCGGTACAGAGAAAATAGCATTGGTCTAACTTTAATAAGTGGAGAGCTAGAAATAACATAGGAGACTGGTTCCCCCGAGTTACCAACTCTAACTCTGGCTTTGTGTATCCAGATGAAACATGAAGAATTTATTCAGTAATGAGCCCTCACACCCAGGCTAAGGGAAACAAATCCAATTTTTAAAAATTCTTTTTCTAACAGAAGTCCTTTTTTTCTCTTCCTCTAGCTTTTGGCTCATCCTTCATTTTTTACTCTTCTTCGCTCTAACTACCAGAGTTAAAGAACTTCATTATGGTAACAGTGAAGAATATGTCCTTGAGGCTGGGAGGTTTTTGAAGGTTCAACAATTGAGGCATTTTTTTGTCATAATTATTAAATGGCCAGACTATGCTTTGTTTCATCAGGACTCTGCTGTATACAGACAAAATAGAACCACATACTATTTTCAAGTAAAAATCAACAATAACCCATTTCTTAGAAGCCAGGCTACTTGAAGAGACCAACTTGAAAATGTCTGACTTTTATCAAACTCTGCCCATCACAACTGTGGGGCTCTTGTGAATGAGGATGATTTCATACCCATACGGGAAAGGTTGATTATATTTGGCACAAGCAGGTCTCTGATACATTTCAAAACAAATAGAGATTTAAAGACTTGAGTCACGATGTTTAAAAACTAAGCATTGTGGCTTGTCCTCCATCATGGGCAAAGAGATTATATATAATGGAACAAAGAATGAAACATTAAAAAATGTGATGAAAATGACACATCCCCCTTCCATTTTTTATATCAATATGAGCATACTGTATGCTGTTTACTCTCTACCTTGTATGGTTTCCAATGTATGACTGCTTTTCAATGTACCCAGTTTGCCACCTGTTTCTTTATCCATGATAATCTTTCCTCTGCAATACCTGCAGATATTAGTTCTCTAGGATGACCATAACAATGTACCACAAAGCAAGTGGCTTAAACAGTAGGAATGTATTTCCTTGCAGTTCCAGAAACTAGATGTCCAAGATTATGGTGTCAGCAGCATTGGTTTCTTCTGAGGTCTCTCTCTTTGACTTGCAGATGGCTGTCTTTCTCCCGTCTTCACATGGCAGTCCCTCGGTGCTTGTCTGTGTTCGAATCTCCTTTTTAAAAATAAGGATACCAGTCGCATTGGATTTGCATCCCTCCTAATTATCTCATTTAACCTCAGTTACCTCTTAAAAGACCCTGTCTCCAAATACAGCCATATTCTTAGGGAATAGGGGCTAAGACTTCAACACATGAATTTGGGGGAACACAGTTCAGCCTGTAACACTGCCCTTTTGCTACCCAAAATTTGTGTTCTCACATGCACAGCTCAACTCCCCACAATAAAGAGTCCTTTAAATGAAGACAACAGAAAATGATTCAATCTGGCTTTATTAGAAAAAAAATTTTTTACTCACAGAACTGAAAAGTTTAAGATAAATTTATCACATCTTTTTGCACAGTTGGATGCAAATGCTATAGTGATTTTATCAGGTATTGATCACAGTCTCTCCATCTGTCTGTTCTACTTTCCTCTGTAATGGCTCCTTTCTCAGACCGACTCTCCCTCATGGTCACAATATGGCTGCCAATTCTCTAAACTAACATCTAGTCCATGGGCAACTCCAGCAGAAAAGACCACCTTTTCCTCAAACATTGTAATAAAAGTCCCAGATTCAAGTTTCAGTAATTTACCTTAAGCCTTGCATCCATCATGAAACCAATCCTGTGATCAGATCAGTGGAATACTTTGATGAGTGAGACCCAGGTTGCATACATGGCCCTGAGTCAGCAGTGGAATGAATCTCATGGAAAAAGAGCTCGGAAGAGATTGGATCTCTTAGGGAATTGAATTTGCTTTTATGACAGGCAGGGGGAAGGGTGGCTGGTTAGGCAATAATCAATAGATGTTCACTCTACCAACCTTCCTTCCTCCCACCTCACAAATTCCCAATTAGTTTTAAAATCTCTGCTCAGGCAGCACCTCCTATCCCAGATCATCTTTGACTGTCATCAGTAAAGGAAGTAATGTGTATTACCTTGTCTACACCTCCATTATTGTATGATCTTTTGGCCTGACTTCCTGTTCCTGTCTAAATGAGCCATGGGAGCTCAAGAAGAGTCATCATTTTATGTTTCATCCACTTAATGTCAATCATAATGTCTAATACATAGGACTCACACATGTCTCTGTGTGTGTATGTGCATATATTTTAAGTTGCTCAACTCAAAGCACGACAATTTATGGAAGGTATTTCTTCTTTGGACAGCTACTGGCATTTCTAGTATAAACAACAAAATGTAGCCAGCTTGAAGTAACCTCTAAGAAAGTGACTCCTATCATTGGATTAAGGGCTGAAGGTCACTGAAGGTGTGATCATTGAGTGGCTCCAGTGTCAAAGGAGAATGTATAACAGAAAGAAAGCTGAGTGTTGTTAGGCAACTTGGATTTTGTCTCTGGCTCCTACCTTTTCTGTTTCTAAAACAACCTAACATTTAGATTAAATCTTAGAAGTCTTCTCGATCCTTCAAATGGTTCATTTGATGGTACCCTGATAAAAGATGTGGTCCACAGGGAAGCCAGCAGGAGGGCTGAATCCGGGAATGTGCATAAGGTGAGGATTGCGTGGTCCATACCCTAGATCTAGGCAAGTAAGTTATGGAATTGGAAGCTCATGGGAGTCAGTAGAGCATCCAAGGTGTCAAAGGGAAGCAAGGATCTAACAAGAGTATGTTCCTGCTTTTTGTTCTTTTCCATACCACTGGCTGGCTGACCATGTTTCTTCCACTCAGGCTGTCTCTACTTCTATGCCTTTTTTTTTTCAATCTGAAAACAAGAAAGTCTTGTTTCACTTAGTTTGTGTCTGTTCTTTCTTTTTCCTAAGTAAACGTTATCCAAGGTAAATGTCTATATTTATTTCCAGAAACATCTCCTGTTAGGTGCAGATGGCATCTTGGCAGAATATCAGAAGTTTCTCTTGCAATTCCTGGGGATTTTCTGGATCAACAAATATCTTGTAAGAAGTTAGGAACCCCTGTTTTCTATCAGACCATAAACTCTGTAGCAGTATGTAATTTTGATCCACACGCCTGTATGTCTGTGACTGGAGAAACCAGTTTGTCTCTTTTATTACATCATGACCCTTATCCAAGTGCCTGACACGTGGTAGGCCCTCAATGATACAATTTTTAATGACTGGATAAATAAAATATAAATCAGTAAATGTCTTGCATGTGGAATGTTCATGTTTCATCCATTTTAGGGCATGTTATATACTTTTCACATGTTGACACCGGTGGAATACTTGATGGCCACATTCAATCACTCTGCTAAAGAGCATTGTACTGGAATTGTCATTGACTATGCATGTACAAAGCTGGCCAAAACTTCCATGGTGTCATGTGCATTATTGGTAAAATACGTTGAACTTAAATATCCTTTGCTTTTATATGAAACAATGATGCTTAATGAACATTTAAAAGAAAGAACACTGTCCTACTTGTTTTCTGATAATCTTTCATTTAAGCCTTCTCATAAGACCAAAAAAGCATCGGTGTCAGCATACAGAATGAATGTCAACAACTTAGAGGAAAAGCACCAAGATGATAGGAGAACAAACACTATTTTAAGAAGTGCTGTGGGCAGGGCCCAATGGCTCACGCCTGTAATTCCAGCACTTTGGGAGGCCAAGGCGGGTGGATCATGAGGTCAGGAGTTCAAGACCAGCTTGGCCAAGATGGTGAAACCCTTTCTCTACTAAAAATACAAAAATTAGCTGGGCATGGTGGTGCATGCCTATAATCCCAGCTACTCAGGAGGCTGAGCCAGAGAATTGCTTGAACCTGGGAGGTGGAGGTTACAGTGAGCCAAGATCGTGCCACTGCACTCCAGCCTGAGCGACAGAGTGAGACTCTGTCTCCAAAAAAAAAAAAAAAAAAGATATGCTGCATGACCAACTCTCCAGCTCAGAATGTACGGAATGTATAGACATTAATAACTCTGAGTCAAAGATAATGATTCAGAAGGGTTGAATTCCTAATATGAAGAACTTTTAGCAACGTATTCTGTTTATATTTTCTGTAAGAGTGTTATACAATTAAAATTTATGTCTAAATGAGTCTTAAGTGATCTTTCAATAAGTTTTTAAAATTGAATGATAGACATTAGGCTATAATGTGATTGACAACATTTTTATTACTTAGTCATTATGAAGTAATGTATCATACAATCAATAGATCTAAGGTCTTATGAAATATCAATGGAGGAGATATTTTGGGGCTAAAGAACTAGTTATGAAGCCTCAAATGTTGCCACATAGAGTATTTCCTGCTTCTCCCCTGGAACTAAATTAATTCACTCTCCATGAAGATAGGCTTGGATTAGATCTAAGAGAGTGTTTTCTCAAAGTCAAAATACACTAATGACAAGAATTAGGTATTGAGGGATGTTGTGAGTTCTACAGCCTCTAGGATTTGCAGGAGATACCTGCTAGGTTCTACCCATGTTTGTATGCACAGAGCAGATGTGCTTTTAAACATACACATTCTTCTGTAGAATGACTAGATAAGTTGCCCTTCTGTCCTTCTAAATATAGGCGGTACAAAAAAGAAAACAAATAAAATAGTAAGAAATGGAACTTAGCTGGTTGCCTTAATCCACATATCAGAAGCCAGTGAAGAGTAAGAAATAGTCAATTTGTATGGACTCTTACTTCACCGATCAGGAAGATATGTTCTTGATCATAGATTAAAGTTGCTTTGGGTTTTATTTTAGAAAATAAGAAACATAAGCTATTTGCTTATGAACAGATACCACTTTAGAGAAGCCTTTCCTGGGACCCATTGAGCATTGCATTGAGGTGTATAAAATATGATTAGATAGCAGTATTTGCATATTTGATTCATAAATAGAGCAACATCCTTATGTGTCTGAGTCTGTAGGTCTTTGTATCAGCAGACGAAATAAATCCCCCAAAACGACAGTAAGATTCACTTGTCTTTAAAAATCACTACAGAAAGATCTAGTCTCTCCAAGGTATCTTTGAAGAGTGCCTTGTCATGTTCATTTATCTAACCATAAGTCATAATGTCGAATGTCATGGCTAATAGACACTTTTCATTTAGTTCCTAATTTGGACTGTGTTGATTTGACCTTCTGTAGACTGATGAGACATTATTTCAGACCAACGAGTTTCAGAGAGTCATAAATACAGTTCAGGACACAAGAATCACACTTCCAACTCCAGTGCTATGTTTATACATTCTTCATTTCTCTGGGGCTGTTCTTTCTATCAAGAACATGTTTTCTCCTTGGCCTGACTACCCCATTTCTTCATTAGCAGTTCAGGCACTGTTTCCTCCAAGACAACTAACATGGCCCATTCACCTCAATCGTCCAGCTACGTTAACATTGGGTTATACGGTTGCCTTAGTGTCAGTACTGAGCGCCTACGTTTATCCCAGAATGAATCACACCAATGAAGTACCTTTTACTAGACTTCCTTCCCCACTAGTAGTCTCTGGATAATTTGAAAGCAGATGTGTTTGCTTGTACTCAGTACTAGAAGAGTGCCTAAAATAAAGAACATCTCTCAATAAATGATGAAACAGTTGAGAAACACATTTAAAATTATATTTATTCATGAACAAATTAATAGACTTTTTATATTCTTATTTATTTATTTTGACGTGGAGATTTGCTCTTGTTGCCTGGGCTGGAGTGCAATGGCGTGATCTCAGCTCACCACAACCTCTGCCTCCCAGGTTCAAGCGATTCTCCTGCCTCAGTCTCCCGAGTAGCTGTGATGACAGTCATGCGCCACCAAGCCCGGCTACTTTTTTGTATTTTTAGCAGAGACGGGGTTCCTCCATGTTGATCAGGCTGGTCTCGAACTCCCGACCTCAGGTGATCTGCCTGCCTTGGCCTCCCAAAGTGCTGGGATTACTAGTGTGAGCCATTATGCCCGGCCTTTTTTTTAATAGCCTTTACTGGGATTTTATTGAAGTTTTCCTAAAAATACTTTTTCATAAGCTTGTATTTTCTGATACTGGGGCTCCCCTTAAGTATTCTTGTGCTGACATGACTAAATAATATGAGCAGCATCATTCCTGTAAAGAACAGGAGGAGAAAACAAAGTGACCTTGGTAGGTGGCCTTTTTTTCGCCCTATTTGTCCCTGTTTATACTGATTCTTTCTATTAACCATTTCTTTAGAGATAATATTTGCCCACCTGTTGTTGTTTGATTCCCCCATTTCTTTTAATAATATAACTCCTTCAGCAAGCTTTTTAATTTTTTTAAATTCCACTCATTCTGCCAATCTTTTACCTCGTGTGTATCAGTTAAGTTAAAAGGTTTCCACGAAAAAAGAGGAAAAAGAAAACAGACAGCCCAACTCTAAGTAGCCAATCAATAGATTTATTGGCTGATAACAGAAAAGAGCAGAGTTAAGGAGCTTCAGGGTGCGTTGACCCAGCCATCTACAATGTCATCGGGCAACTGGGTCCTTTTCCAACGTCATTTCACCTTTTGGTTTTTCTATCCATGCATTGGCTTTGTCCTATGCATGGCTTTACTTTGGCAGTGCATGAAATAGTGGACAGCAGCAATCAGGAATATGTGCTGCCTTCTTCATGTTCAGCAGGAGAAAGGATGCAGTTCTTCTTTTGTTCTTAGAACAAGAACAATTTCCCGAATGTCTTAAGAAACCTTCTCCTCATGTCTCCTTGCATTGGGCTAAGTCTCATGTCCATTCTTGAGCCAATTCCTCTTCCACAAAATGGGAAACAGGTAGGGTGGATGGTGAGGAGTAGCCACAGTGTCTATAAAAACATATCTCCATCATTGTGCTGTATCTTTTCTTTAAATGTTCTAGTGACAGCTCAAAACTAATATTCCCAAAATAGATCACCAACTTTCCTCTTAGAGCAAATCCAATTCCAAATGTTCCTGCACTGTAAATTACATTTACATTTTCCTTATTATCCACTCCATAAAACAAAGCATTACTTTTGATCCTGTCTCATTCACACCCTAAACCTGAAATAACATAGCAAGCAAAATACCTAGTTCATTCATTCAGCTACTTTTTATGCAGCCTGTACTATACACTGGGCACTAGGTTTATAATTGTAGATACAGCATAGTCAGGCAGGTTAGAAGTAAATAAAAATGGCATGCAATAACAGAAAAAAAAATTCTTGTTCCTTGCAAACACTAAACAAACTTCCATGTCCTTATAGGGTTACAAATTCTGACAAATGCTCTGGAAGCAATATATAGGGTAATGTGAAAGATGGAGTCAAAATGAAGTTCCTATTAAATTGGATGGATAGGAAAGAGTTCTCTGAAGAAGTGACACTTAAGTTAAGTCCCGAAGAGCAGAAGGAGGCAGAGAGGCAGACAGGCAAAGAGAGAGGATGAACATTGCACACTGAGAATCACGTACGATATAATCAAGGAACTGAAAGGATTCCAGCAAGAGTGTGGTATAACACGACTCAAGAGAAGGGTGCTTCACAAAGAAAGGATTGATGACATGGTTCAATGTTGCCAAGGGGTTGAATGAGATGAGGACTGAAGAGCAATTGTTGGATTTGGCAACATGGGTATCTTTTGAGGCCTGAGCTGGAGCAGTTTTAATGTAGCGATGGGAACAGGAACAAGATTGGAGTGGTTTGAAAAATGATTGCAAGATGACAAAGTGGAGACATGATATGTACACAACTCTTTGAAGACGTTTTTCTCTGAAGTGGAATAAAGTAATGGTTGATAGCTGAGGAAGATTGCGTCATAATGGAAGTGGATTGTTTATTTTTATTTTTGTTTGTATTGAGATGAGACTAAAATTCTCACCTACACAGTCTAGAACTACATGAGGGCCAGGAATTTTTGTCTGCTTTGCTTGTTTTTGTTTGTTTGTTTGTTTGTTTAGGTTTTCTTTTCTTTGTTTTCTTTTTCTTTTTTTTTGAGATGGAGTTTCGCTCTTATCGCCCAGACTGGAGTGCAGTGCAATGGCGTCATCTCTGCTTACTGCAACTCTGCCTCCCAGGTTCAAGAGATTCTCCTGCCTCAGCTTCTGAGTAGCTGGGATTATAGGTGTGCACCACCACACCCTGCTAAATTTTATATTTTTAGTAGAGATGGAGTTTCCCCATGTTGGCCAGGCTGGTCTTGAACTCCTGACCTCAGGTGATCTGTCCACCTTGCCTCCCAAAGTGCTGGGATTACAAACGTGAGCCACCACAGCTGGCCTGTTCAGGTTTTCTAATTGATGTACCCCTAACTCAGAAAAACTCCTGACATATAGTAAATACTGATTAACCTTTGATGATGAAATAAATGAGGTATACAGTTGACCCTTGAACAACATGAGTTGGAACTGCATGGGTTTGCTTATACCTGGATTTTCTTCCTCCTCTGCTGCCCCTAAGACAACAAGACCAACCACTCCTCTTCCTCTTCTCCAGCCTACTCTATGACAAGATGATAAGGATGAAAACCTTTATAATGATCCACTTCCACTTAGTGAATAGCAAATATATTTTCTCTTCTTTATGATTTGTTAAGGACACTTTATTTTCTCTCGCTTTCTTTATTGTAAGAATACAGTATGTAATATATATAACACACAAAATATGTCTTCATTAACTATGTTACCGGCAAGGCTTCCAGTGAACAGTAGACTATTTGTAGTTAAGTTTCTGGGGATTCGAAATTGAACACAGATTTTCAACTGCATGGGATCAGGGCCCCTAACTCCCATGCTGTTCAGTGGTCATCTGGACTAGATTATGTTTGTGTGTAGATGAGAAACATAAATCATAGAATAGGAGTCCAAAAATGCAAAATAGAATCTTTCAGAAGGAGTAAGGCTCAGATTCTGTGCATATGTAAATGGTTTGACATTTAACAGAAGCAGGGACATGTTGAGTTGTTTTTTTTTTCCATTGAAATAAAAGTGTAGGAAAAGACGGGTGTAGACACAATGGGCTTCTAGATTTGGGATAAAATTGCCATCTTACAGCTTCTAGAGATTCTTAAAGAGAATGAGGCAAGATTATCAGATGAAAGTAAGGAGACGCTTGCCGGTGTTGCTGAGACTAGAGATGGAACATATGAAGAAAGGTAGTTAAATTTCTGAGAAATTTAAGTCAATGTATTGTGAATTACATGTACACTCTTTTGTCTGGTTGGATAATCCCTCTCATTGTTTATCCGCAGTGATGTAGTCTGAGGGTGAGTGGGGCCTCATGGCTGGTCAGGTTCCTGCAGGATTTTACCCTAGGAATTGCAGGTCATGGGAACTGAGGATATTTCAAAGGACATTATTCTAGTGGAGCAGGAAAAGGAAGTGAAGATTGGTGGGAGCCATGGGAAAAAAGAAAAAACCAAGTCCTTCAAGATGAGCTCAAAGAATTGTTGTAGTGAGCTGACAGGTTGTGAGGTTGTGTTCAAATGCTAGGCTGTCTGAAGCTGTGATTCTGAAGGCTGCATTGCTGGTTTCACTTAGTCACCTCCTCTGGACAGGCCATATTTCTCTCAGTGTCCCTCCAAAATGCAGATTTATCTCCATTTCCTCTGCCCCACCCTTTTTTGAGATCTTGTAATATTAATTAGCTGCAACATCCTCCTAACACATCTCTGTGCTTCTGTCTTTTCTCCTCTCCTCTTACCTTCTCCCTGATCCAATTTTGTCTTCATTGATATCCAGTTGATCTCAAAATAGTTTCTCCTTCACACAGTATCTCTGCTCACGTCCTTCATTCTGTGTCTAGGACAAGTCTAAAACCCTTAGATTGGCCTTCAAGGCTTTCTGTTATTTTGTCATACTTCATATATAGAATTATTTCCCAGAAATTCTTTGAAAGGGGTCCATGTTGTACCCACACTGTCTCCTAATCTTTTGCCCCATGCCCTTTCCTGGGAAATCGTTGTTCTTCCTTTTTGTGAGTGAAAATCATTACTATGATTTTTTATCTAAATCTTTTCTACTATTATTTGCAGTTTACCGAAGATTAAGTCAAGTGTACCTTGTTTAGCCAAGAACTTATGTCATCCTTTATGTGCTCTTTTAATGTTATGATGATTACATTAGAGGTCTTCACATTTAAGCTTAAAGATATTTTTCTTTTTACGTCACATTTTAATGGCAAATTATGATAATAACTATCATAATAGTGACAAAATTGTCCAAATGTGGAAAAAATAGTTTCTATGTAATTTACATACCACTTCATTTAACACATGTTAACCTAACTCCCACACAGTGGAATATTAATTATATTTAAAGAAAAACAGGACTGGTATTTTGAGTATTTGGAAGTATCAACAATGTGGAAATGCATTTTCACCATGTGAGCCACAAGCAGTTAAATGGCTGCGTTTCCCGATGTATTTGTCCCAGGAATATAGCTGTGTTCCTGAAGCAGTAGGAATATTGTAGCTTCCTGTAAGTGTAGCCTCCAAGGAAGTGAGGAGGCCAAGAGGCCAGGTGTTCTAGGGAGAGCTTCGCCAGTGTTTGACGTGTGGAAAGAGGCACATTTGAAAGAAGCCCGGGGCATTCTGAGTGGATAAAACGTTAGTCACTGTAACCTCGGAGGGATAGGTGCTGGGCTTTTAGTAGGGCTGTGAGTGGTGTCTCTCAGTCTCCCAAGGGGCAGAGAGCCTTATTTCTAGGGGGAGTGTGACACTTCATCACTTGGATGCACCCAGAGTGCCATCCTGTGGCCTAAATGAGCTGTGTTTGTGTGTAGTTGCGACAGCCTGTGGTATTTTCAAGGAGTTTTATGAGGAGCAAAAGTATAGTGGAAGTAAGATTTATCACGGCTTCTTCAAAGCGTGACCAAAATTTAAAAAAGAAAAAAAAAAGAAAAAAGAGAGAGAGAGAAAATGCAAAGGAACACCTTATAATTCCTGTCAAATTGGTTCCAATTATAATCCTCATCTGGCCTATTGCTGGTTCTATTCCGGTGTCTAATTCTTAGTTGCCATTTTAATTCCTCTGCTGGTTTCCATGGTTTCTTCCCCCTCCTTCCTCAAATGTACATTAGCAGTGATGTTTGCTTTTGTCTTAATTTCAAAACAGGTTTTTAAATGCTAATATTTGTAATGTCAAGAGAGTAGGTAACTTGACTTAAGGAAATATGGCATTTCACACTTGGGCAAACGGTAAAGAAACTGCCTCCCAAACAAAGGGTACACGGTAGCTCTTCCCAGTAGCTGAAGTGTGTGAAATCAGAGTAAGGAAAATGTGGCGCAGTATTTCGGTTCCATTCCTTAAATCTAGGAAGGGTCCAAGGAAACAGGTGTCCTCATTTACTTCTGGGGAGAGCAGAAATGACACAAACTTTCAAGGTGACAACTTCAACGTGTATATAACAAATATTTCAAATGTGCATATATGTTGACCCAGCCAGCCTTTTCTTTTATTTTTTTTTAAGAAATGTTTCCTCAGGAGATGAACAGAACAGTATACAAAGAATGCTATCTGTATTATTTACACTAACAATTATTTTTCAAAAACCTGATTATTGAGTATAGGAGAATGGTTCAGTAAGTTATGGAACATCAAATAATAGACATGCTGAATGACCACTAAAAATGATGTTATAGAAGAAAGGATATTTCACAGCAGGGAAAGTATTCTCAATATATTCAGGGGCAACAGCAAATTATAGAATAGTAATTTGGGTTTTACAAACGACATATAAAGGAATAAAGAATATCCCTACTTTCTTTCTAACTGGAGGTAGAAACTGGCAGAGAGACAGAGCCAGATACTGGACATCAAAATAGCAGCTTCCTAATATTCAGCCCTTGAACTTCACCCCTCCCACTAAACTGGGGTACTCAGTCACAGATAGACACGGTAATGACAGCCTCCACAGCATGGCTGGAGAGAATGCTTACCTTGTACATTTCCTTTTCCGATTGCTACCAATGAGATGAGTTACTCCTCCTCTCTTGGGAGGGAGTAACCAATGGGTTGGAAAGGGGTGGAACTAGTTCCTGTGCCTTTCTCATCTGGGAATGGAAATTTCATCCTTTCTATAGCAAGAGAGGGACACAGACTTTCCCAATTAATACTCTGCAGCTTTTGACTGCTTTTTAATTAGTTTAGAACTAAGAAGAAGAGAGGATTGTTATCAGTACTGCCTCTGTAAACCCGAATAAATAAGTATAGTGGGCTACCACATTTGTGTATGTGCATGTGTGTGTGCGTGTGTGCATGCATTACTACATATACATAAAATGGCCACAGGTATCATATACCTATGCAAAATGTTTTCTACAATGAGCACGCACTGTTTCTATGAATTACATATATGTGTTTCTGTATGTATGCATATGTATATAAATATAGAGAAATATATGTGTATATGTTATGTATGTATTTACATACTCTAATACTTGTTATAGTATATTTCTATAGTATTATATTAAATTTTTATCTAAATATCTGTATATTTAAAAGGAAAAATTTAGAAGATGTGATGACAACATTGACCTGATGCCTAATCATATCCTAAAATTCTTTTGTGCCTTGAAAAAAGCAAGGGCAAGTTTTTGCAGTAGCTGGTGGGGCGCTGCCTGTTTCCCACAGATACATGAGTAGGGGGAATACTTCTGCTTGCCCGTGTGTTTATATGTTAGGAGGTAGTTTCATGTTGGTTGGTGCGGGAGGAGGAGGTGGAGGGCACTTGTGAGTAAGAATGGCCAATTGTGGGGAATGTGGTGCTTCGTATTCCCAGCTTCCCACAAAAGTCCCCCTACTAACATTGCCTTGGGTTAATCCACTTATCTGTCCAGTCATCACCTCATCATTCATTTTGACAAGTTTATAGCAAATTAGCAAGCACCAGGATAGAAAGTATTAAAATACTTGTCCCTAACTTAAATGATTGAATAAAGCAGAATTTCAGAGATGAACCAGTTATTAAAATATTATCAATAAGAGGATGTCAATACATACTTAATATTACATATTAGGCTGCATCCTAGACCCTTCACAAGCACTGCCTTGTTAGATCCTCTCAAACAACAACCCAAGAGCTAAATGAATTCTGATGTGCTTTCTATAGATGAGAAAGCTCAGACGCGCAGAGCTTAAGGAATTGCTCAAGGTCATCCAGCAAGTAAGTGACAAGGCTGAATTCATACCTAAGCAATTTGACTCCTGAGTTCGTGCTCTTTGCTACCATCCCAAACAGGCTTCACAGCCTGCTTCTTCTGAAGGTGACATTAATTAACTTTCTGAAGTCGTCTTGCAGTTTTGAAATGGGAGGATACTTTTGTTTAATATCGAAGCCTTTTGGAGAAACATTATCAAAGTTTGAGGCTGTCAAATGAGTTTTATTAAAAATAATTAAAACAATATCCCAGTCATCAAGAACACATTTGTGTTGGAGGAAAAAAATAAATGATTGGTGCTTAAAATAGAAACCCCAAAGCAATGTGGAATCACATAACAAAATAAGATGAGGGTGCCAGCCTGCCTCCTCTGCCTCTTCTCCTCCCCTCCTGAATTTCAGTTTATCTTCTAGTTAAAAAGAACAAACCCCTGGGATAAATCATTTCATTCGACATCGTTCCTTTCTGCTTTTTTGAATTTAAATTTGAAAATGTGAAGCCTGAGAAATCCTCGAATCTAGCCTTTTTAATATGAAATTTAATTTAGGGGATGGCATGGAAGAAGAGCTGTAGAACCTCTAATGGATTTTTTTTCTGAAGGAACATGAAATTAAATATTGGTAATTATTTGATACGCTTCTAAATGTAGGCTCTAAATCCATCCTATCACAGGAACTTCCAGATGTACCAAGCATTAGTGTGACAACTGAAATGGTGAAATGCTTTAAAAAATGATGAGAAACCTCATTTTCAAAACCAGATGACAGATACAAAAAGTTGGCAGTATGTCTAAAAGAAAACATAGCATGCAGAGGGAGCTCTAAAAATACTGTAAACAAAAACTGAAAGGCAACTTGGAATTTCACTTCAGAAATGTTGTAGATTTTAAAATAGCACCCGTGGCTTATTTTCCCCTTTACAATGAAATTTGACGGATTTTTGCTGTAAGAATTCTTTTTTAGTTAATACTTGTGCCAGTCTTTTTAAGTTTGATTTTTCATTTACATGTTTTTTTTATTATTCCAAGATTTAAACGTGCTCTCTAAATATGTCTCTGTATTATGAAAACGTGTTGAGCGTCCAAATGTGAGCGCGCGTTGTGTTGATTCACTCCTGACTGAGGGCAGTGGTTCTCAAACTCCAGTGTGTGTTCAGAATCCCACGGAGGGTTCCAGAAAACACAGACTGCAGGCCCCGCCCCCAGATTCTCTGATTCAGCATGTCTGGAGAGGGCCTGAGAATTTGTATTGCTGAGGATTTCCCAGGTGATGTCCATGCTGCTGATACCTGGACTACACTTTAAAAATGCTTGACTTCCCTAGAGGGAGAAGAAGCTGAACATCCCCCGGGGGTTTCCGTGCCTTTTCGTGAATATGAGGGTCCATAAGTTTGAACTGATGCTGTCTGTGTGTGTTGGTGGCAGAGTGGCAAAGTGGAGCTGCAAACAATTTCAGCATTGGCAGACTTAGCTGAATCCACAGAGTGATCAAATAAATGAAAGAATTAGTAAATTATGGATTTTGGAGGAAAGACATTAGAAAGCCATATATATATATGTGTGTGTGTGTGTGTGTGTATATGAATGATATTTCAGAGTTCTTGACTGAAACATAAATTTGAAAATGCCCAATTTGTATATACAATGTGTGCTAGAAGAAATGAAAAACAAAAATGAAACTGCAGGCCCCCAAAAGAATTTCTGATTCTCCACTAATTTACTGTCCGCTAATCAGTAAAGAGTGAATAAGCCAATAGAAGGGAAATATTTGCATATCTCTGTAATTAATACTATGTCTGGGCAGCTTATACCCACCTTGTTAATTCTTGGCAAGATGACAGTGGGAAAACCCAGCCAGCATCTTTTGAATGCGTTTGATACAACATATACTGGATAGAAGAGTTTTCAAAATTTACTGGAGTGCCTGTAAAATATATAGCCCCTTCATCCATATCTTTAGGTCATGTTTGAATTGAAACATTGTTGAAGTAAATCCAGGAAAAGAGCAAATGAAATACAACTTATGAAGTACCAGTTCTTTTGAGCTTGGAAGAATTCAGAAAAGGCTGCATATAAATAAGGAAGGGAGTGGTAAATTATGGCCACTGGCTATTCCATTTAGCTAATGAACATCGTTGACATTTACAGAATGTTGTCTCACCTTTCACCAGTGCACATTTTTTCCCATTCTTTTTTCCTTCTTTCCTTCCTTCTTTCCTTCCCCCTCTGTCTCTCACCTCCTCCTTACTTCTCTCATTCTGTCCTTATATTCGACAAGTATTTTTATCCACTTACTCTGTGCCAGGCACTGACTGTACTGGGTAGGTTTGGAGATGGTACATTCATTTATTAAGACATATTGTCTCTTTACGTACATCAATCTTGTTGTCATTTAAGAAAGTTAGATATTAAGCACCTAATTTAAAGTAGGAAAAATCCTATGAAGTAAGAGTGTGTGCTGTGAAAGGATATGATGGTGATGGAGCAACCAGTCCCATCAAGGAATCAAGGCAGACTTCTAGGGGTAAATGATGTTTGGACTCACTGTGCCTTTATACTCACGAAGATTTAAACATCCTCTCTAAATGTGTTTCTCTATCATGGACAGAAACTTTGCTTTGTCCACTCCTTATCCCCTTTCCCTAGAAGACTGCCTGGAACATTATAGACAATGAATATGTGTTGTATTCAGAATTCTCAGCTCTGACTGTGAACAGGGCTAAGTAAAGGGTTAAATCGTAGTGGGGAGCCTTCCAGGAGGGCCATACATGATGTTTCTGTGCCCAAATATTAACTAATGTGTACAGAGCTTGGCTGTGCAATATGGTAGCCACTAGCCACATGTGGCCATTAGCACTTGCAATATGGCCAGTCCAAATGGAGATGTACACTTGTCAGATTCACAACAGGTTTTGAACACTTGGTAGGAATAAAAGATTAGCCAGCCATGGTGGTGAATGCCTGTAGTCTCGGCTACTGAGGAGGCTGAGTGGGGAGAATCACTTGAGCCCCAGAGATCAAAGCTGCAGTAAGCCGTGATAGCGTCACTGCACTCCAGGCTGGGTGACAGAGTGAGACCTTGTCTGAAAAAAAGATGAAAAAAAAAAAAAAGCTTTAGTAAGATAAAAGGATGTAAAATGGCTCATTCAAAAATATAACAATATTGAGGACACATTGAAATAATTGTATTTTGAATCTATAGGGTAAAAATACAGTATTGAAATTAATTTCACCTGCTTCTAAAAAGAAATGTTTTCATGTGGCTAGTAAAAATGTAACATAATGTGTGTGGCTTATATTTATATTGCACACCACTGACATATAGTATAATGCATATGTGATTTTGTCTGATCTCTTGTCGATCAGACAAGAGAGTTTAACAAGTATTGCAAACTCTTGCTTTCTGATGTTATATATGAGGCCATTCCATCTTATTTGTTTCTGCAATGTGGTGAACCCCTTCACAGAAACATATGTTTATGCTATTATGTTGTAAAAAGTTTACTGTTTTGACCTATGATTTGATTGTCATATTGTGCATCTCTATACAAAACTTTTAGTATCTGAAAATGCTGCTAAGTGACTAGATTAGGTGAGCAGCTACTGAAAAGTGCGGCAATGGATGTAAATGCCAATGTATTTCTTTCATGAGTCCCATTTCTATCTTGTTCGCTCAAGAGAGGTTATATTGATTGGATGGTGTTGGTTTTATTTGGTGAAATGGTGATATATTCAGGCAAATTGGTTCTCTCTTTTGAGAAAGAATAAACTATGAGAGATGGAAGTAGAGAGGGACCATTCTCTATAGATACAACTTCAGCTTGTAGGTGTTTTAAATCCCTGAAAAGAAAAAAGTGCTAATGATTAGACTCTATATTCTGAATACATTCAGTGGGATGGTGGAGTCAGGAAAGAAAAGGAACGTGTTGTAGAAGTTGATGCCGAGGTCCAGCTTTGTGTGCTCACAATGCACTGGAAGAACGAGAACTGGCTGCGTAATTGCAGTTGCTTTTAGCTGAGGGACCTCTTTGGTTACAAACAAATGACTAAATTCAAGTGGAGTGATAGCACACAGAGCTATAAAAACAAAACACCACCCTTCCATAGGAAAACGCATAAACCTAAACATTAGCAGTAATGATGCAGAGTTCAAACAATGAAGATGCATGCGAATGCCTAATGCTTATGTATCTATTATGCTTTTAGATAATATTTTAATGTCTTATTGTGTCCTTCACTCACTTGGAATTAGGCAAGGGCAAGCAGTCATATTTCTTTTGATTTTCTTGAAGGAGAGCAAGCATAAGCTAAGGCATTCTTGCTGCTTTCACACAAACCAATTTGGGCACACTCAAGATATCATACAGCTTGTATTCCATATATGTGCTGAAAAATGGCCATGTGTCTGGGCCCACTTTATCTTACTAAGAGATGGAAGACATCCTACGAACCTTCTGAATTTCCTCTATGGGATTTTTCAGCTTAATTAAGAAAGAATCAAACTGACTTTGGACTTTTGTTTGGTGAGGCAGCAATGCATTTAGAGATTTTGCTTGTTAGTTTTACTTTGGGCATAATGTTGTTCTGCTATGCAAAGTTAAAGCATTGAGATTCTAGCCCAATCCTCTCAAAGGCCTGAAGGATAGATAATGTTGAAGAAATATTTATTGAGTGCCTACTATGTGCCAAGGCAGGTCTCAGTTTGGCAATACTAGAGATGAAACACTATTCACGATTGAAGTATATAGAAATTCTTACCAAAGATTTCTCAGGAAAGCAAAACAAGATAGGGGAATGCATTCAGGGCCAAGGGCAGGCCTTTTGAGGGGGCCTACTGTGATAAAGTTCTCCTGGCACTGGCTCAAGTAAGAGTTCATAAGATTAATTTGTTCCATGCTTCTGAAGCCCAAAAGAGTAAAGCTTAGAGGGCTGTGAAATCTCTTCTCTGGGTTTAGGGGAAAATGTCCAGAAACAGAAAGCCATAGAATAGAAGTGCCAAAGGTGATAAAGAAAGACGTTAATGGAGGCTGAGTCCAAAGCATGGGGAAATTACTAGCTATTAGTATAGTTCAATAAGTATGATGAAATCTTGTTTGTTAATGTGGGCCAACCACTGTCGTAAAATAGCTCCAAGAGAAGATTTACTTACCAGTCATTGTAGTGAGTAGGTGAATGGCTTTGGGAGGTTTCCTTTCACATTGTCATTTGTGGGAAGAAGGAGTCCAGGCTGACAGAGACTCTGATACCTTCATCATGTGTCTTTGGAGGTTATCTGCATTTTGGCCAGCTATGCAGGGAAAGGAACGCAGAGAAGCATCTAAGAGATTTGTATGGGTTATACCTGGAAACCGTACATAACACTTTTCCCTTTCCATTGGTGGCTCTCAGTTACACAGTCACAGCTAACTGCAAAGGAGACTATGAAATGGAGTCTAGATGCTCACCCAGATAGCTCAGCAACCAGTGGTCTCTGCTACATTGGTTCAACTAAACATTGATCCTTTACCCCATTGGCACAATATGACTTTTGCCTTGAGATCACTTTTGAATAGAGTTAACACAATAGCCCCATGCCAAGTCAATCCATATAATATTTCAGTTTTTCCAATATATCATACATATGTTCAGCTGGATGCTTGACTCTGGCCTTACATGTCACAGCTCTCTGGGAAGAAGTTAAATGAAGTATAATATAAATGATCTCGTTCTTCTTTCGACCATGTGGGCAACATGATGAATCCAAAGACCATTTATTTTCGAGTCAGCTAGACCTTGCTTTGTGTTCTTGTTCTTGACTTGGTAACTTCGTGGCTTTGGGTGTCTTTTTATTATTATTATTTTGAGACAGAGTTCACTCCATCACTGAGGTTAAGTGCAGTGGCACAATCTTGGCTCAGTACAGCCTCTGCCTCCCAGGGTCAAGCGATCCTCCTACCTCAGCCTCTTCAGTAACTGAGATCATGGACATGGACTGAGAGGCCTGGCCTTTTTTTTTTTTTTTTTTTCCTCAATTTTTCATAGAGATAGGGTTTCTTCATGTTGTCAAAGCTAGTCCGGAACTACTGTGCTCAAAAGATCCACCCACCTCGGCCTCCCAAAGTGCTGGGATTACAGGCAAGAGCCACTATCCCCTGACTTGGGTGTCTTGACCTCTCTTAGTCTTAGAGTCAACATTTTAATGAGAAAACAAGCAAACAAAAAAAATGTGACCTCTCAAAGTTGTCATAATGGTTAAGTTAGTTTTTAAAATGTAAAAATAATTTAAAAATTAAAATCTTATCAAGTCCAAAATTTTTTTGTATTAGAATAGTTGTGAATTCCTATTTCTTAAGTGATTTATTTTTTACAAACTAAGAATGTAGAATGAATTTTCATAAATAATGTTTTAGCATCTATAAGGATAGTAATATTTTCTCTTTTACTCTCTAAGATGATTAATGTATTAACAATCAGTTACCTCTCCCTCGAATTCTGCCAGTTGTGCAGTATTAGGGCCATGTTTAGTGCATAGGTGGTGATTGTCTGACTGTCCTTGAATCAATTCCCCAGAGTCAGTAACAACCTGAATTTGTTTAAAGCTCTGAAGCTCTGAAAGATTCTGCTACAACTAAAGCTCTGAAGATTCTGCTACAACTATGACATCCATTTTCTCCCACTTCAGACAGGATGAATACAAGGGAAATTTACTTGAATAAGTGCATATAAGCCTTACCTGCCAAATCAATTTAAAGTAAAGTTGGTAAATTCATTCCTGGGTTTTGCTTTCACCGAGGTATTTAATACAAGTTGCTTGGCTGACGCATAGGAAAAAGAAAACGCATTTTCTACACTTCAGTAAGGATTAACAAGAGAACCCTTTACACTCATAAAGACTAGCTGGCATGGGGACCACGGCCTTCCAAGCTTCCAAGGATCACAGTTATAGTGTGCAGAACCAGGGAGAGAAAAGGTGAAAAGAGAAAAAGGGCAGTTTCAGGAACAGCTGCCTTCTTGAGACCTTTCCCACCTAGGGGTTGCCTCATTCAAAGTCTTCAAACAAAGCCCAGGAAAGAAAGGCGTTTGTGTCAGAACCGTGTCTAGTGCTAAATGCCTAGAGAAAGCGCTCTCCTCCCTGCTGTGCGTCACATGGAGATGAAATGTTAGCTCTGTATTATGCATTTGTGCCAAAGTCATCCCTCCACCCAGCTATCCTACTTCTAAGGTAGAGTAGATTCTATCTGGGTCAGCCAATGAACCAGCCCTTCTCTTACATTTCTTCAACTTCTCTCTTGTAGTCTGCAAGTATTTATTGTACTCTAGAAATGTAGTGCTCTTCTTCTCATGAAGCTTATATTACCAAGAAGGGAGGAGGAATCTTGACAATAAACAAGAAAAAAATATAAATGAGATTATTATGGAAAGTGACGACTGCTATGATATAATAAAAAATGATATCTACCAGGAAGTAAGGGATGAATATTGAATTTTGATAAGGAGAACAGAGAAGGTCTTTTTGTATAGAGGGCAAGAGACTTGACACCTGAATGGCGATATGGGATCAAGGAGACAGTCATGCAAAACTCTGAGTACAGACCCTTTTAGGAAGCAAGTGAATGCTAAGGGACTGTGGGGGATATTTTTGGTTGGTTCAAGGAAAAGAAGAAGACCCTTGTGTGTGGAATAGAGTCAGTAAGGCTGAAGGTGTGAAAACAGAAGATGTCAGATCAATTATTTCCTTATAGGCCATGGGAATGAATGAGTTTAGATTTTATCATAAATGTGATAAGAAACCATTCAGACCTACAGAGAATGTATTTCTTTCTTTCTTTCTTTTTCTTTTTTTTTTTGTTTTATGTGGTTGAATATTGTATACTACTGCAAGTTCTTTGTGTATCTCGAGCTGTACAATCAAAATCTTAGTCCCTAAGTCTGTCAAATTACAAGAGAAATGAAGAATCATAAAAAGAATTTTAATAAGATTTATTGACACTGTCAAATTGTGAACTCTTGAATGGCAACTTTATTTCTTTGTTGTAATGTCTTTTACATTCAGGATAGAGTAAAGGGTAACATCTTTTCCTTTTAGATGATTGTAATGAAGACTTTATTTAATGTATCAAAAATTACACCATTTTGAAGGTCCTATTTCCACAGGGTGATTGCTAAAAGCCCATGTTCTTTCTTTAAGGCATGTTCCCCATTTAAAAGCACTTATCTTTGAAAGCATGAATGAAATAGTTAAGGGAATTGGTGCTAATTAGAAATGACAAGCTGACTATAAACTTCTGCCCTCTTTTCCTTCTTGTTATGTTTTCTAAGGGTTTTATGCAAAACATTGGCATAAATGCCTTCTTGGTTATGAAAACATAGATTTCGATTTTTGTGGCCCTGATTTTACAGCTACATTTTTTTCAAGATTTGTAAACTTATGAGAAGCAAAAGTTGCGAGAGAATTAAAAAACTGTAGACTATGTCAGTTAAAATATAAACTCCTCAAATGGAAAATAAAGAATATGTCAGTGTTGGTTTGCACGAAATAGTAGCTTTGCAGTACATGTGTTCCAAAGTTGGGGTTTGGTAGGATTTAAATTTTATTTCTACTTCTTGCTCTGTCTTCATCAGATATATGGTGATGCCATTGAAACACATGCTACCACATTTTTTTTTCCTCTCCAGAATTGTTAGGAAGTCAGGATTATTAAAGAGATGTTTGGAAACAATGAGTTTTTGATGGTGGTTTGTAAAATGTCTTGGGAAGCTTGATGAGGCTTGTGATTGCTGTTTTGTTAAGCGCTCTTTATTCCCGTTCATTATGCATTCTTTTGGCTTTGGCTTTTGGGTTTTGGATGTGATCCTACACTAAGTGGTGCCCACCCTGTAAGTGATGAAGTGCCTGTGGGTATGTTTTCTGAAACTGGCCCACTTGCACTGCACGCGATGCAAGTGAATGAGCTTCATATTGTCTATGGAGTTTTGGGATTCCCATAGTCCCTGGCACCAATGAAAGCAGGCATTCAGGTTTAGCAACCCTTGGCAATGAGTAAGGTCAAAACTTTGAAGAATAAGTGGAAACTCTCCAGTTGTTACCCCCATGACAAATAAAATATATTGGTCAAACCAGGTTTTGTCATGAATCCAAAGCAAAGGGGCAAAGTGTAGAAATGATGGGCATATTTAATGGAGCAATTGTGATAGTGAGATCTGCCAGGGCATTTCTGCTAGGATTTATCTTTTCATTTTTACTAACTGTAAAGGTAAAAGATATTTATAGCAGATGTAATTGGGACTAAAACTATGTTATTAACCTCAAAGTATAATGTAATATAAAGACCATTAGTAATGTATAATATAAATATTGAAAAATCTGTGCAATTTATCCTATTTTCCCCATCTCTTTTCTGCTATACTTTTAAGGGGGATCTTTTGTTTGGCTGTTAATCTATCAGAATATATGGAAATATAAGTAGGAAAGACAGAAAGAGGGTAATATATTTGGATCGATTTACTTGGTGAAAAAACAACTGGAAAGAAAAGAAGAAATTTAGAAAAAAGACAAACTAATAAATAGAGACGTTTTGGAGAACTTTGGGAAAAAGAAAAGAGAAAGTGGGGTAGCTACTACTTGGTGTGAGATATGGGGAAGATCAAGTGGTAAAACAACTTATAGGAAGTTTTGCTGTGTAAAAAGATAAGGGAGTTTGCTGAATGTTGTGAGATGTAATTTTCCATTAATCCCTCTGTATACTCAGAAAAAAGTTTCAGTAAAGATATCTACATTTTTCTTCAATACTCTAGGAGTTAAAATTGTGCTTCTTTCTCATGCATCACCACACTGAGATGGGAATCTTTCTATTTGACAAGCTTATAGATCAAGATTTTGATGGAAGAGCTTAAGGCACTATATCAATAAATTAGGTTATACAGATAAAATAGAATATGTAAAAAAGAGAATACAACTTCCTCTTGTTACCCTACCATAAAATAAGATCATACCCTATATAATGGTTTATTAATCTGCTTATTCCACTAGATAAATTTACATACTTATAAATATGATAGTATTCCATTTGAAGGTTATAAAATATTTCATTTTGTGAGGTACTACAATTGATTAATTCACTCTTCTATTTTTGGACAACCAATTGTTTCCATATATTTTGTTTTTATAAATGATACTTCAATGAATATCTATGTAGCTAAATCTTTAGGTATATCCTAATTCCTTTTACTGGGACAAGAATGATGAAGAATAAATCATTTAGAGGCCGGGCGCGGTGGCTCAACCCTGTAATCCTAGCACTTTGGGAGGCCGAGGCGGGTGGATCACGAGGTCAGGAGATCGAGACCATCCTGGCTAACATGGTGAAACCCCGTCTCTACTAAAAATACAAAAAACTAGCCGGGCGTGGTGGCGGGCGCCTGTAGTCCCAGCTACTCGGAGGCTGAGGCAGGAGAATGGCGTAAACCCGGGAGGCGGAGCTTGCAGTGAGCCGAGATCGCGCCACTGCACTCCAGCCTGGGTGACACAGCGAGACTCCGTCTCAAAAAAAAAAAAAAAAAAAAAAAAAAAAAATCATTTAGAAAGAAAAGGACCAAATAATAAGACAAACCTAATATTTTCTGAAGTGAAATGACAACTTAATTGAGGCAAAGCAAAGAATCTAGGCAAGTAAAAAAAAAGTAGAGAACTTAAGCACAGAAAAATATGAAAATTAAGGAAAGAAAACCCCCAAAAGCTTTGCGAAGTGAATAAAAAATGATCCACAATCAATATAATTTTTTTTCTAAGGTCTGTACTACAGTTAAAGGGACCAGTGAAGTGATGTAAATGTCAGAAGTAAAATAGAAAATACACTTGGTACACGTAAATGCAAAAGAATGTAGTAACTAAAATATGTCAAGAATGACAGAAAGGAGCTAGAAGAGGTCCAAAGAAGGACATTAGGCTAAGATTTGTGAGAATTAATTTGGATATGAGAATGAGTTCCAAAGATTATACTCTCACATCTCAAAATGAAATGAAGACTAGGAAAAGACCAAAGTTAATGAAATCATGAAGCCATAGTGGGGACAGGGGAGGAAGATGCCCATTTGTTTTCCAAATTTCATAAAACAAGAAATGAAGAATACTCTTTCAAAATTCATAATGATCATTTTAAGAAAATAAATATTTTTCCAACCATAATTTGACTCAAAAGAAATAGTCTTTTCCCAATCATAATTTGAAGATATTATATTTTATGTTTTTCATTGTCTGGAAATGTGTTGCTATACATATATTGCTGTGTCCATATCGGATAGGAATGTGTTCAGCTGCAAGCAAAAGAACACTCAACTAAGAGAGACTTAAAAATAAAAAGGGTAAACTTTCCTATGCAACAAAATGTCCAGAGGAATGTGGCTACTGATGTCAGTCAGCCAGTCAGAAACACTATCAGATGCTGTGGTAAATGGTTGCATTGCTGACTCCCACAGGAACCACCCTTGTGGTCCCCATACCCTGGTGCAGTCCCCTCTCTGTAGATCTGTGCTTAGCCTATGAGGAAAAGTGATGTGGAGGAAGTGAGGTGGAAGTGCTATAAAACATTTTTGTTTTGAACATCCTTATTTGGAATTCTATGATATCATTTCTTCAAGGTGAAAGATAGGGTCTCCCTTTTTTCCTTAGCTTCTATCATGAAAATCTGGCCCAGTTTGCTTGTTTATTTATAAAAACAAGCAAAGAAGAAACTTGTTATTCATACATAATTTAACACAAAGTTTGAAGTCCATTAAAACTTGAACACAAATACAGAAAACCTGAGAGAAGACTGTGGCTTTGCTCACAGGATCACTCTTTGTTCCTCTATTTTAATATGTGTAAGAACCATAATGCTACAGTTCCCAATGACAAAAAAGCGTTTTTCCTAACGATTTCTGAAAATGAGAACATGCTAAGAATAGATAGCATCTTAAGGCTTATGTATGGAAGAAAAATGTGTTAGATCAATGGTTCTCAAGCCTGAATGTCCATCAGAGTCATCTGCAGACTTGTTAAACACAGAGTGCGGGGTGCCACTCCCAGAGTTTCAATTCAGTAGGCCTGGGATGGAACAGCAAATCTGTATTCCTAACAAATGCACAGATAATGCTGGTACTGCTGGCTAGAGAACCACAGTTTGAGAACCACTGTGTTAGACATACAGTAGACCAAAGTAAAAAATGTACATGTCAACAGGAGTCAAGCAGGTAATGCGAATGATGGAACAGAGCTGAATGTCAGGCAACAAGAGACACTGAAGACGAGAGATCTGGAGACACATATGGTTGGATCTGGAGCTACTTCCCACCTATCTTCTACAGATTATATGCCACAGATTCAGTGATGCTAGACGATTTGAATTCTACAGAGCAGCTGGAAATATATATTTCACGTGTAATTTCCTAATTTGCATATATTGAACAGTAACTAAAGTATTATTTAAATAATATGAGTCAAATAAATGTGTCTTCATGACAGATATGGCTATCGGGATCACCCGTTTAACACTCCTCCAATGGGCATGGTAACTCTACCCATTCTCTTTCTAAAACTGAAACCAGAAGATACACCTGCTTTATTTGAATGTAAATGTTGAAATCTTTGCAGCATCAACCATAGATACAACTAACTGTTAGTAACTCACACATCTAATTTTGGTAACAACATTAAAAGAAAGAGTAGCTGTGAAATTCTGTTCGTTACCAACTTGAATTCATCTTTTCCTCTGATTTTTTTTTTTTTTTGTCTCTTCATACCCCCAGGCCCCTAAGATGTTTTAAACAGAAAAAATTCTAATAAATAGTCTTATTATTTCTCATAAATGTAGGGTGTTAAAAGTGGCTAAAGATAGCAATATTCTCCTACTTCCAATGTCTAATGTACCAATAGAGTTAAGAGTTGATTTCATTTGGAAGCACGGAAGAAGAAAGCCTGCTGATTTGCATGGGTTGCATTCTTAGCCTTTTATTTCTTGAATCAGTTAAAATATTTTGCTAACCATCTGGTCACCTACAGATTCAGGAATAAACCAGTGCCAAGACACACCAAATCATCTTGTAAACACTTTATACAATAAAATAAAATAAAATCCTGGTCAGTTTATCCATCTTCATTAATGATTCCTAGCATAGTTCTTTTGTTTTCACTATGACTAACAAGTATCATCTAGTTATGAGAGGCCATTATACAAAATCATTAAAACATGCTTAACTGTACTGTGTTAATTATGCAATGATAAATTATTCTTTATTTCTTCATTAACAGTATTGTAGCAGTAGAATTAGCATTGTTTGTTCCTTTTTGGAGGAAAAAAAATCATTAATATTAAAAAGTGAAAATTCTGGAAACTTAATGTTGTGGAATGACAGTTTTAATTTGATTTTCAAAATCCTATTTGCTGATCCCCTCAGCTATAAAAGTTTAACCACTATGTCACTGTAATTACATCGGCTGTTTATCTCTTCTTTCACGGCTATATCTAGGTCTGTGCAACAAACTGAGGGCTGGCACTAGACTCTGAATCAGGAGACCTAAGGGATCTTACTAAGTCTTCTGCTAAATTGAATCTAATAGTATAATTTAAATGTCTTCTAGCTTCACTCTCTGCTTTTGAATCATTTCATTATCAAGCAATAAACAATTCAATCAATGCTTGTGGAGCACTGTGCTCGGCACTGTGGAAGACAGGAAAACATTTTAAATGAACACGTATTTTCTGCCTTGTGCTGACGATTTAGTGTGAAAGTTAGGCCCTAATATAATTAACATAGAGCAAAATGTAAGCACAGATGTGGTGGTATAAAGGCAATATTAAGATGAGGAAAGGAAAAGTATTCTGGCTAAATTGTTTATTATAATTTGAGCTTGGTCTCCAATAATAAAGACAACACTAATCATGACTAACACCACAGTGTGTTCATTGCTGATTCTGGTAATTCTAAGAGCTTTACATGAACGAAATCTTTAAATCCTCATAACATCTCTATGGGTTTGGTACTAGAATTATCCCATTTCATAGATGGGAAAACACGGAAAACTTAAATTAGGTCAGTGGTTCTCAAAGTACGGTCCCAGGACCAGCTGCATCAGCATTACTTGGAAATGTGTTAGAAATACAGAGTCTCATACCCTCCCCATCCCCAGCTGCTAACTAAGAAGGTCTGTGAGTGGAGAGCAGTCTACTTTAACACAATCCCCAGGGGATTTTGATGTTCCCTAAAGTTTATGAACCTCAACCTTACATAGATAGGATAAGGGGCGTGAAGGCAGTAGCGTATGTCATAGAGGTTATGTCTTGTTCCCATCTTTGCCACTTACTGCTTGTGTGACCTTGGATTCATTACTTAACCTCGTACAATCTCATTTTATTATCTGTAAAATGGGGAGAATAGTCATTGTTAATCCTCATCACTGTTTTCAAAATTTGATGAGATCATGCACATAAAACTTTTAACACAGATTCTGACGCAAAGTAACCCCTCAATAAATGGTAAATTTGTTATACTGTTTGTTATCATGAACATCATCATCATCATCTTCTTCATCATAATCATCGCCCCTTCCAGGTACAGAGAGCAGCATGAATTAAGGCAGGAAAGAGAAAGTAGAAAGTAGTTTTCCTGGGTGGAAGGTTAAGGGGACCATTTCTCCCTTTTGTGTCAGAAGCAGGTCACAAATAATGACTTGAAATATTAAGAACTCCACATTTATATCCTTCAAAAGACCTCTTGGATTAACTTTCCCCCACAGGGATCTTTTCCTTGATGTGCTTTTCTGGAACGTGCATGGATACAGTCTGTGCTGAATACATCCTTACTTTTTATTATGTTACCCCCTAATTGCTCTCATTTGAAAGATGTACATCATTTCTTCCTTGAACAGAAGCCATGTCCCCTGGGTTTATTGTCTCTTTAGTGCCCTCCAGGGGGAGACTCTAATGGCTCCATTTTGGGGTCAGACTGAACTCAAAACCGGGCTCCATCCCTCATGAGCTGTTTGACTTCGGGCTAGTGGCCCCAGGTTCCTCATATTTAAAATGGAACTACTAAATTCAACATGTTTGTATAAAACAGGTTTATTGGCATATGTATTTTAATTTTAAATTTTAAATTGGGGTCCCTTTGGGTAAGATTATTTGGAAATTTGGAAGAGATAACACAAGAAGAGGATTATCAGACCAGCCTGACCAACATGGAGAAATCTCTCTACTAAAAATACAAAATTAGCCTGGTGTGGTGGCGCATGCCTGTAATCCCAGCTACTCAGGAGGCTGAGGCAGGAGAATCACTTGAACCCAGGAGGTGGAGTTCGCAGTGAGCTGAGATCGCGCCATTACACTCCAGCCTGGGCAACAAGAGTGAAATTGTCTCAGAAAAAAAAAAAAAGAAGAAGAGGATTATCAAGACGGCTTCTTTTTTTTTTTTTTTTTTTTTGGTGCACAATAAGCTAAATAAGAACCGCACCCCACTCATGGATTTATGAGATCCTAAAGATGGCGCCGCTCAGCAGGGCAAGGCAGGAAGGCAACAGTGCATAATTGCTCCTTCTTTTCCGTTCTTTTTTCTAGGCGATAAAGTACCTGTGTAGTAGTGGGGTTGTGGGGAAGATTAAAATGAAGGGTAGAGGTGCCGCAGACTTAGTAGCTGCTTAGCAAACTTGGAAAGGTAAAGAAGATATATTTTATATTTTTAATATGGACCTGGGAAGATATTCCTGGAACTCTTTAGAGTATAATGCAAGACTGGCTCCCCTCAGTATTAGTAAATCTAAACCCACTTCTGTTACAATCTAGTTATGTAAATTTTGCCAAATCATGTCCCTTTCAGCCTTACTGTGATCAGGTAGCTATCACAAAAATTTCATAGACTGGGTGGCTTATTAACAACAAACATTTATTTTTCACAGTTCTAGGGGCTGAGAAGTCCAAGATCAAAGGAGATTCAGTGTCTAGTGAGAGCTTATTCCTCATGGATGGCCACTTCTCACTGCGTTCTCACATGGTTGAAGGGGCAAGCAGGCTCCCTCAGGCCTCTTTCATAAGGAAAACAATCTCACTCAGGAGATCTTTGCCATGTCTCAGAGTCCCACCTCTTAATACCATTATCTGGGGGGTTAGGTTTCAACGTAAGAATTTGGGAGGGGGGTATGAATATTCAGACCATAGCAACTTTCCGGTGGCATTTTGTTTTAAGTAAATGAACCAGTGAATGTAGACTTGCTAGTGTGTATGAGTGCTTACTCTGTTAAGTACTATGTTAATGTTTTATGTAACAGTCACTTTTTCTTCTTATAATGCTAGCCTTGTAAGGCAAGCATTATTAACCTCATTTCACAGAGGAGTAAAGAGAAAGTAAAACAGTCTAAGAATGTTGTTCAAGGTATCACGGATAGTAAAGGGAGTTCAAGCTGGAATTCAAAGTCATGGGAGTGTATGCAGAAACCCTGCTCCTTCCACCCCAGTGAAAACATTAGCAGATGAAGCAGAGAATTAAGACTGTTTTCATCTCTGGACAGAATTCTATGAATTCCATCTACCCATTACTCTTTATATCTCCTACTTGGATCTTAATCTCCATTCTGGCAATTCCCCATATGCTAAAATAATAAATGTGTCCTTAATCCTTTATTTCCAATTCCTTAATATTTCTATAATGATCTTTTATATGTCAGTCTTCACCCTTCTGGTATCTGTACTCTCAGTTTGTGAAACCATCATAAACACTAGGCGATTCTGCTCTTTTCCAGGCAAAGAGTTAAAAAAAATTTTTTTTAAATAGTTTGTGCCACATCTATAGTAGCAGGGACTAGATCAAACAAAGAATTCCTGGCCGGGCATGGTGGCTCACACCTGTAATCCCTGGCCAGGCATGGTGGCTCACAACTTTGGGAGGCCAAGGCAGGTGGATCACTTGAGGTCAAGAGTTTGGGACCAGCCTGGCCAACATGATGAAACCCCCTCTCTACTAAAAATACAAAAAATTAGTCGGGTGTAGTGGCAGGAGCCTATAATCCCAGCTCCTTGGGAGGCTGAGACAGGAGAATCACTTGAACTCAGGAGGTGGAGGTTGCAGTGAGCTGAGATTGTGCCACTGCACTCCAGCCTGGGCAATAAAAGTGAAACTCTGTCACAAAAAGAAAAAACGAAAAAATATTCCTGTTAGTGTGGGTGCCCATTTTAGAAATTCTCATGTTCTCCCAGTGGTTGACTTTACCAAGGAATTCTTACAATAATCAAGACACGGTTTTTCTATTCTACATATTGTTATTTATTTTGCAAAAGGAATCAAAAGACTGGTATTTGACTATGAAGCCAGTATGGAAGTTTTGAACTTGTGAACTGATACTGCTCACCCTGGTGGATATGTTCTTTGTCCTCTCCATCCAATCTTCAGCTTCTTATCTTTTGTAAATCCTGATGTGTTAGACAAGATGGGGCATACTTGAAATAATTTAGCTGTTACTGCATATGGAAATATATTCATGAGTGATTTAGGAAATTAGACAGTTGAGCAGCGTGTGTTTTGTTCCTAAATTCTGGGCTGTTTTCCCATGGAGCGTGTGTCATATCGCCCATCCTGCACTCCCCTGGCAGCTGCAATGGAGCACAAACCCTCACTGGGGTCTTGGATAGTGAATAGATACACTGCCATAACTTAAGATCTTATAATTGGCCCAAGCAAGCACTGAGTCAAGATATTTGTACGTGTCTGCTGCCTATATGTCTTCCCCTACTGGAAGTGAAAGCAGCACTTTTGTCCAACCAGGCCATGTATTTTTTTTTCTATCTGAATAATATTATTTCTTCAGCACTTTACACACTTCAGGCATTTAATGTTGCCGATGTTTGCTTAGCAAGTTAAACTGGCAGACTGACTTGTTAGCATCATCAAATTGTACCTTGGCATCTGGATGCCCAAGATACATACAGGGTCAGACAGAAAATGAGCTAAATAGCTTTTTCAGCTAAGATTTTATTATCTAAAGCAACTCTTATGTGAGTCAAATATAGAGCAAAATATTTGAGAGACCTTCCTGAGAAGAGAAAGCCATGTGGATAAAGAAAAGGGAAGGTAGCTGGGCGCAGTGGCTCATGCCTGTAATCCCAGCACTTTGGGAGGCCAAGGCGGGTGGATCACGAGGTCAGGAGTTCAAGACCAACCTGGCCAACATGGTGAAACCCCATCTCTACTAAAAATTCAAAAAAAAAAAAAAAAAATTAACCTGAAGTAGTGATGGGCGCCTGTAATCCCAGCTACCAGGGAGGCTGAGGCAGAGAACTGCTTGAACCCGGGAGGTGGAGGTTTCAGTGAGCCAAGATCACGCCACTGCACTCCAGCCTGGGTGACACAGTGAGACTCTGTCTCAAAAAAAAAAAAAGGAAAGGTGGGCATGCTGGCCATTTTAAAGGGTTTGCTAGATGGATGCTAGAATATTGGGGTACAGAACTGGTTATGGCATCATCAAATAATTTTACATCAAGTTCAGGTGATGGTGGCTTCCTAAATTGAGCTTAATGGGTTCCACACATGCAAAATTAACTCCAGTTGGTTTAATTTGAAATGAAAATTTTATTCTAAGGGCATGGGGATTTTTCCATGAACCCAAGTGCAGAATCATAACCATTGTACCCAGGCCTCTGGAAGGTACTAGAACTAGGGACTGGAAAATTGTACAGATTCTTTCTCCATCCTTCATCTCTGTATTGCTGCTTTATTCTCTTCTTATGCTGCAGACTGCCTTCTGCTGCATGAGCTTATCTGATTATGTCCAGACTTTTCTGACCTCACATTTTCCAAGCATGCATGTTATGGGTCCAGCTACCAGAAGATGGTTAATCTTAATTACTCTCTCTTTTTTTCATAGTCCCATATTTTTGGAAAAAATATTATTATTGACCTAGCTTGGGTCATGTGCCCATTCTTGTTCCAATTAAAATTTTGCATTATGGAAGCCAAGTGGTCTTGCTCATGAAACTGGCATTGCAATGAATTTATATTAATTGTCTCACCGGCACATTCAACATATTTCCTACCACTTTGGAGATACACAAGAAGTGCTTGTAAAGTGAAAAGGTATAGAGACTCAATAAAGTCAAGTCCCAGTTGTGGAATGTCTGACTCCTTTCCTACTTCAACCAATTGAACCTCTTCTTTTGGTGTCTCTTTAGCACAATGATCATTTATCATAATTGTGAGATTGCGAATTGTCACTAATCATCTCAAGGAGAGGTACAAAATTCGCCTGGAATGAATTTTAATTCAAATTTAATTTTTATCAAACCACATACAAAACACTGGGGTATAAGAAGAAGGGGGTGAACACAGAAAGAGAGGTCATGAAATTGAACCTTGATTAAGAGTTGGAAATTTATTCATCTATTTTTGAAGTATCTTCTTACTGGAGATAAAATTTAACTTTCCAAAATGTGGCTAATAAGGAAGCTGTACATAGAGTGCTTTTTAAGTTCTTAAAATCTGAGTTCTGTTTTAAATGGTAGGAAATTAATATGCTGCTTAAAAAAAATAGGAGAACACATGGAAGGAAAACACAAGGAGATAACATGTATTGGTGAAATCTGGATTTAAAGCCTGATATTTTGATCTGAATCTAAGCTCTGCTGCTTTTATGTAATCTTGTTTTTAATGCTTTTATGTAATCTTAAGAAAAGTTTCTTTATTTTATTCTTTATTTGTAAAATGGGGATAGGTATATCTAAATAAAATGGTTACTGTGTTGTTTAAAGAGATAGCAAATATCAAGTACCTAGTGTGTTGCAGCAATTGCAACATTTCATTCATTTGAATAAAAGGTTTCAGACACCCAGGTAAATAAATTCATGATAATATAGATAACACTCACGCCAGATCATGAAATGTGAATGTGCCGTGCTAGATGAATCACTTTTCATAAGTAGGGACGGTGCAACCCCACCTGCAGTCCCTTCAGTTGTGGTGTATAGGACACATGTTGCTCTATGTATTCATCCCTCAATATGTTTTGAGTTGTTGCCTCTGCTCTGTGTCATTGGTCAGCCCACCCACTAAATCAACCTGTTACTTTTTAAAATCCTACTGTTTCCATAAAGTGTTATAAAGTTGTATTTGAGTCACCATAGAGAATGACATGTTATTCCTGTTGGTGAATCTAGGAAGGCATTTAATAGAATCTGACTGACATTTGATTCTGGTCTGTGCCCTTCTTTTGTTTGCACTTCCATTTGTCTTTTGGGTCCTTAGTCGTTGTTCCCAGCAATCCTGACCACTTAGGGTTTCTAGCAACCTCTTTTGAGAACCAATATTAATTTATCAAGTATGGCTTTCTTTTCCATTTCCAGGGTTTAAAGAGTGTATATCTTTTGACAGCAGGGTTTTGATGACCTCTTTGAGACTTTATTTTTTGCCCCACAAGAGTGGCCCCTTATTTTTATAATCAAAGGTAATGAAGAAGCCAGATTCACTTTCCAGGCAGTTGTACTAGAACACAAACATTTCATAGCATGAGGGATGTTAGTAATTGCTTTGGGAGGGAACATTCCCCTCTCAAAAATCAGACACTGCCTCTATATTCCAGGCAGTTCATCACAACTGTCTCCCACAGAGCCTTTTATCTGCGTGTATGGAAGAGTTTACACTGTTGTAACATTTGATACTATATTAGACAATGGAGGGTAGTAGGCAAATGTGAGAGACTTTCATTTCCTTGAACCTCTGAGTGATTACAGCATTATGTTTCTGGTGAATGGCAGTGCTAATGGCTGTAAAAATATAATGGTATACCTTAAGGGGTCCTTAGGAAATGGAGGGATGCAAGTACATAATTTTGAGATTGATGTTATTGAGTTATTTTTAAATTTGCACAAAATTTTTATGGGGCTGTACATTTTTTAATCTTCTCTTTCATATCATCTATTGATTTACAACTAAGCTACAATAGTAAAGACAGGCAACGAAGAGTCTTTTAAATACAGGTTTGTGTAAATGAACTCTTTAGCTATCACCCAAATTCTTACTCCTTACTTCTTGACAAACACCCTTTTCAGCCAGTGAGAAAGAGCTTCTTTCTCTGCATTTGTTTTCTGCTGGAACTTAAAACTTGAACTATCAACATTTTTGGTCATTTGATAAATGAAGTATATTCATTCTCATAAGTGCAAAATAAGATACAGAGGCATAGAGATGGAAAAGTGGTATAAGAAAATAATTTGATGTAATCATTGCTGCTTCTAATATTCACTGACAAACCTCAATGCCAGAAAATAATTGACAAAATAATAATTAGCAGCAGCAGTCAATAACTAAACACATATTATACAGAAAGGTCAAATTTCGAACTATTGTCACAAGAGCAGTTAAATACAAATGCATCTTCTCAAGAGATGCACAGCCTTGGCTCCTAGCCTAAAAAAAATGTATCAATTTCAAATCAGTGACCTCCTAAATAGAAGCAATTTATTTTTGTTACATTGTACTAGTTACTGTCCCCACTATGAATGCCTTGTTTGTGTTAATTCAACATGTTGCAAGATTTCTGGCAAAAGAAGTCCTCATCTGCTGTAAGATTCTTGGTGAGGTATGCTTGATGTGAAGCTATTTGGCCAGATTCCAAATGTCTTGCTTTTGGTCGTTTCCTGTGTACATAATAGCAGAGGTTAGCATACTGTGGCCTGGGAGTCAAATGGAACTTGCTGGCTGTTTTTGTAAATAAAGTTTTATTGAAACACAGCCATGCCCATTCATTTCCGTATTATCTATGACTGCTTTTGGGTTACAATGGTGGAGCTCAGTAGTAGTAACATATCCTATAATGAGAAAAAAGATTTACTGTCTGGATCTTTACAGAAGATGTTTGTTGATCCCTGACATATAGCATTGCTAGGCCTCAGCACATCCTTTCCAAAAGATACACACATACACACACACACACACACACACACACACACACACACTTTTTTTCTTCAGTAGGGCATTGATTTTCATTTCACATTGTTTCAGGAGCCAACTCCTACACTCTGAGTATTATTTAAAATTTTTCCAAGAAGTTAACAATATTTACACTTTGTTTCCTAATTAAGGAAGCAGAGCTACCTTGAAAGAGAACGTTTATGTTGTAATTTTTTTGACAGAGCAGGAAGAAAATACGTCACAAAATTTCTGTGAAAATTCTTATGTAAATGCTGCAAATTAACAACAGACCTGAAAGATACATTCGGGGCAGTTAACAGCTAAGAAAGACAACAATGGCTCAAAGGCCTTTTAAACATTTTTCCCATCATTTTTTTGAGATGTCTTGTAAACACACAGCTATTTTTAACAAAGCTTTATTGGGCGCTCTTTAATGCTGGGTTCTCTGCCAGCTACTGGAGATTTATTGGCAAGAGGCAAGGTCCCTGCCCTCACAGAAAATCTGATACACAGAGCAAAATGATCTTGTTATCATCCTTTTCTGGATTTTACACCTTGGTTCTTGCCCCATGTCATCATTGAAGCAAGACTTTAATGAATATTATATGCTTACTCATAGTAGTAAAATAGTAGAAAATAGTGACTACACACACACACACACACAATCAGAATCACAACAAAAATGATGAAAGTACATTGTACTGTGGGTCCTCCCTCCCCTACCTTTTTGGCTGTAAAGGTAAAAAGGATTTATAATACCCAGTATATTTCATTCCACTCTGAAAGTCTCCAAGGATTATCTTCCTTCTCCACTCATTCACTGTCTTCTTCTCTGGATATGCCTCTTTTACATTCTTCCCCACAAGGTCTGTAAATTCTTCTGGTTTCATTCTCTGTACTTACTTACTCTCTTAAGACCCTTCTCTCTTCATTATGCAGAGAAATTTAGAACCACCCGAGTACTTCGACTTCTATATCTCCACATCCATTGTTTAGGTATAAGAAACAACTGAATTCCCAGTTACCAGGATCAGGTAGTGAGATACCTGAACAAGTAGTGAGATAATTATAAACAACTCATCTTTTTCATGTCATTTCTCCTTATCATATGTGGTATCATTTCTGTGATGAACCCAGTATGGTGTATATACAATACAGGCCAAGTGCATCTAATTTAAGAATGAGTGATGCAATTAGAACACCTCAGTTTCATATTTTCAGTGTTCAGTGGAACTGTTTCATGCAACAAAAGTAGGATACCAAATGGGTTATTAATATTTGTGTTTCTATGCTAAGAAAGTGCCACACTGCTAACTCTTTAGAGCTCAGAAATACAGCAACCTAACATATCATTTAGAATACTGGTACTTAACTTGCACTTTAAGGATCATGAAGTAACCACTACTGTTATTGTTCATGGCCAGATGGTAATAGTAATAATTGACATTAGTAGTAAGGGGGTGGTGGTGATGGTAAAGTCTGCCGCTAATTAAGCATCTATTATTAGGAGATTCACACTTACCTGTTTGGCATGCTCATAATGCCTTCAAGGTAGATACGTTATCCCCACTTTCCAGATGTGGCAACTGAGGCCTATTTCCCTCAATTCTTCTTTGACTCTTCATCATGATCTCTCTCTCCTGTATCCAGTGTTCATGCTATATTCGAGGCACTGGAATATACTGCTTCCTTGATTGGATGGTCCCCTTACCCTTGATGTGGATGTTCCCACATCAAGATTGTAATGTGGCTAGTAACTTCCTGAGGCAACTGCATTGGATTGAAGGAACTAGGTTCTTGGACAATTACACATTCAGTGGCCAAAGGGCAGGGGAGGATGCTCTAAGACTGCTGTTTTCTCTGCCGCTTCTCTTTGTAATGAAGACAGGCCTTGGAGTTAGGCAGCTATCAGTCCCAATCTTGATGTGAGCACTTTTTAAATGTCTGGAATTAACAACTAACTTAACCTCTCGGAGTTTACATTTTTCCATCTCTAAAACACAGCTAAGAATATCTATGTTGCAGGATGGTTCTATTAGTGATAATTTACTTTAGGAGCCTAACTCAAGGCCTGGTGACTGGCAGGCATTCATGAAAATGGGAGCTTGATTTGGCGATGATTTTGACGTTACATCCTCTAGTGTTGCTGTCAATCTCATTTACAGAAAGGGGCACATTCAATGGAAATGGAAAGAGAGTGTTCAGTCTTTTCCTTCGTTAGGTTTTGAGGCTGCAGGCTCATGGGCTTGCTCTGCTGCCTCTCCGAGAGTTCTGCATGGTGAGGAGGAGTGGGGAGGGACTGTCTTTCCGGTTATGGTAACTTAGCCAGTGCCTAAGTTACAGCCATCTGTTCGTCTCCTGATCTCAGGAGGCACATAGGAAAATGGGAGGAGAGCTGATGGCTCTGCATGTGGGGAAGGTGGAGCTGAAGAGGAAAAGCCTTCAGTAAACCTCCACATTTCATATTGAAATTTTTGCAGGAGGTGTAACCATGCTGGCTTTCTTGAATGTTAAACAGTTTGGACTGGAGAGGGGGAAAAAAAGGCATGGAATTAGATGAACTACCAATCTGATATAGATATTTGCCTTTTCATTGCTATTCAAATAAGAACACACACAAACACATAAGCTTACACTATCATGACAAATATCTAGATTCATAAGGTACGTGTTATCCCTTTGTGGCTTTTGTTGATTTGGACTGCTAGTATGTAAAAAATGTTTTTCATTTCACAATTCATAAAATTCATAGACAGCAGATCCTGGCTCTGCTCTCACCATTTCCTGTGCAAATGGCTCCAGGGACCTTAACATATTCTAAAAGGCAGGAACATGTAGCTCTGAAGCTGGAGAGCAAAACACAATTGTGAATTTGCTCATTCTTTCTTGCTCTGGACATTAACCAGAGTTGGCTTTTTATCCCCAGACATGTCAGAATAATGGCACAAAGGAACAGGAAGCGAATTTCCTTTGACCTCTTATTTACTATTGCATTAAATTACTAGGCCACTGTCTCCCACTTCTGTAGATTTTAAACCAGATTTTCCTTGGTCTACCCAGAGGTCACAGGGATATGCTGTCTCTAAATATTTTGGATTGTATCTATGCTTAGAATTACACGTAAGTGTTTCTAAGACAAGACTGGAAATCTTAGAATACCAGTTTTCACACTGTGTCCATCAGGCCTTTCTTGGGGATGGAAGGAGGCAGAGTGAGACTCCAACTTCATCCCCTATCTCAGCTTCATCCCCTATCTCAGCCTTTTGTGTAGGGCTCCGCGTTACATTCCAATTGGTACTTTAAATATTTTTAAATAAACCATTTTTATGCAAAAGTTCTAACACACAAGAATGGGATGCACTGTTTTCAGATTGACTTAGTTTTTCTGCTTTTGGGAAACAGGCAGACTTCACAGAGGAATAAAGGATAAAGGCACCATGCATGATCCATTACATTTTCTTAAACAGAAAAACATGTCACCTGCAATATTTAAGAAACAGGTTGGCAATCCAATTAACGTGTTATCAGAAGGAAGAAAGGTCTTGTACAACAGTTTTCTGATTGAGTTTTTAAAATATATATTTTTGACTGTAAACATGCTCATCTAATAAAACTTTTTATTAGAATTATAAAATACCTGTGACATCAGCTCAAATTAAGAAATAAGAAAGCTTGATTCACGTGTCATAATTTTTAAGTAGGGAAGAAAGGTGGTCACATCCATCCCCGCTTAGATTTAACAGATTGCCTCTCAATTTACAGGGCCATTTGGAAATGGCTGGCTCTCCTGGTACCATACATCCTAAAGGTACACAGTCAATTTAGAAGATACAAATATTTAAGAACAATGAAACAATGCCTGGGGTGTGATCAAAGACCAATGATGCGAGAGATACAAATTTAAACAACTGTCTGTAGTATTTGTTCTGACAGGGAAAACATGGATTTCCATTGGATTCACCTAAAATTCACCTATGCATCCTATTGCACCCATTTACACACACACACACAAACAGGTACACTCACATATACAATGGCACACACACACACACATACTCACACATGCACATCTCAAATGGGCTGTCAGAGATTAACAAGTCAACCTCCTTAAGTAGTAGGATATTCTGAGAAGTTAATCATGAACAGTGTTACAGCTCATAGGATTAGTTAATTAGACAGAGGCTTGCAGGCAAGATCGCTGTAGTCTGTTTTGCTAAAGTGATGGAACCCACTTAGGCAACTGATGAAAAAAGCAGTGTGAACACTCTTCAAGGGAGGAAATGTGGAATGTAACAGAATAAAGCCCCAGCATAGCAGTAACGAGCTGGCAGCGGTATTGTCATCCGGTGATTGCCATTTGTCAGTGGCAGAAAAGGTGGAGGCTTGGGGAAAAGATTGACAATTTTGGTTACCATCTTTCCTACTGCTTCAAGGCAATTTTAATTACTTTTTAAATGCAGTCTCTAAACTTGCATTTCCCCACGTGAATTGTTGACCTTAACTTTGAAGGACAACTATGCTGAGAGTGCTTACTCATCATAAGCAATAAATGCATTTTATTAAAAAATGGATATTCAACCATATTAAGATTAAGAGTAGTATCTTATTACTTTAGAATTGTCTTAAAAAGTATGTTGGCAAATGTGGTTTCTTATATTGTAACTAGCTTTTCGGGATCCTTTCCAGGAGCCACAAAAGTGTTTCTTTTTCCTTTATACCAAAACGCATAAATATAAAGACTATATTGTCCAAGCAGAGGTTTCAAATAAATAAAGAAGCCTGGCTATACAATTGAAAAGGGTGGTAAAATAATGACAATAATAATTTTTAAAAAGGGGTGTATGTGTATCCAGTTTAAAATTGTAAATGACCTTCCAAATAGGTATTTATTTTCATGATGGAATTTGAGGCCAAGTATGTGGCACTGCATGATTTTTTTAAAGTAGGCTTTGTACTTTGCTACAACTGTCAAATCATATGCAGCCGGAAAGAAGTAATACAGAGATATCCAATGGACAATGACTAATGATGCATCCCTTTAGTCAATTTCCACCAATAGCAACATCTCGCACACTGTAGTACAATGTCACAATGAAGATATTGACATTGATACAGCCAAGATCCAAAACATTTCCATCACAAAGGGATTCCACATGTTGCCCATTTATAGCCATACTGACTTCTTCCACACCATCATACCCTTCTTAGCCCTGACAGCCACTAACCTGTCCTCCTATTCTATAATTTTGTGATTTCCAGAATGTTATGTAAGTGGAGCCATGCCATCAGCATATAATCTTTAGGACTGCTTTTTTCACTCAGGATTCTTCTCTGGAGATTCACACTGATGGTTCTGTGACTCTCTAGTGCATTCCTCTTCACTGCTGAGCAGTATTTCATGGCTTGGGTATACCACAGTTTGTTTAACTAGTCACCCATTGAAGAACACTTGGGTTGTTTCCAGTTTGGGGCTAACGAATGAACATTTTGCTATAAATGTTGCGTACAGGTTTTTGTATGAACATAAGTTTTCATTTCTCTGGGATCAATGCCCAGGAGTACTATTACTGGGTTATATGGTAGTTATGCATTTAATTTTTTCTTTTCTTTTTTTTAGTTTTTAAGAAACTGGCCAACTGCCTTCCAGAGTCACTGCATGAGTGATCCAGTTTTTCCTCATCCTTGCCAGTAATTAATGCTACCATTTAAAAAAAAAATTAGCTATTATAATAAGTTTGTAGTAATGTCTCATTGTGGAATCATCTATATTTTTCATGGCTAATGATGAACATGTTTTCATATGTTTATCTGCCATTTATATATCCTATACAGTGAAATATGACTTGATGTCTTTTGCCAATATTCTAATTGTATTGTTTACATTCGTTTTACGGTTGAGTTTTGAGAAATATTTATATATTCTCAGTATTTATCCTTTCTCAGATGTATGGTTTGCACATACATTCCTGTCTGTAGACTGTCCTTTAATCCTTTTAACAGGGTCATTTACCCTGTCAGAAGAACATATATACATATAAATATATAAATACATATATACATATATACCATATATGGTGTATAAAATATATATACCAATAAATATATATTATATATTATGTGTATATTATATATTATATGTATATAGATTATATACATTATATTATATTGGATATAACATTATATTATATAGTATATGGTATATAATAATATTATATTATATATAATATAATATACAAAGTATTTATTGGTACATATTTTTTATATAAAATATATAAAAATATATATGTATATAATATATATTTATATATTATATACTATATACCATATATGGTGTATAATGCATATATGTATTATTATACATTCTATTATACATATACATGATATACATAGTATACACCATACATACCATAATATATATCATATATATTATATACCATATATACCATATAGGGTATATATTACATAATGGTATATTATATATAAAATATATATTATATGGTATAAAATATATATTATATGGTATATAATATACCATATGTATGGTATATAATATACCATATGTATGGTATATAATGTATATATACACAAATATATATATATTTAAACTAAGTTAAGAAGTTTTTTATTGTTTGTTTGTTATTCCCTGTGGCTGTTCAATTGCTCCAACACCCTTTGTTGAAAATGCTGTCTTACCTTCATTGAATTGCTTTTGCACCTTTCTTAAAAATGAGTTGGACAGAGTTGTGTGGGTATGTACCTGGGTTCTCTATTCTATCCATTAATATGTGTGTCTATTTCTCCAAGACCACACAGTATTGATTCCTGTGGCTCTATGAGTCTTAAAATTGGATAGATTCATTCCTCCCACTTTCTTCTCTCTCAAAGAATTGTTTTAACTATTCCAGTTTTTGTGCCTTTGTGTATATACTTTAAGATAAACTTATCTATACCTAAAAAATTTTTGCTAAGAGTTGGTAGGAATTTCATTCAATCTGTATAACAATTTGAGGAGAATTGATATTTTTACTCTGTTGAGTCTTTCAATCCATGACACAATATGTGTCTTCATTTATTTAGATCTTCTATAATTTCTTTTATCAGTGTTGTGTAGTTTGCACCATATAATTTCTATGCACGTTTTGAAAGCTGTATATCTAAGTATTTCATTTTGTTAGGATTCTAAGTGGTTTGTGTTTTGATTTCCAGTGCCCATGTGTTCATTGCTAGTGTATTGAAATGCGATTGATTTTTACATTTTTATCTTATATCCTGTGACTTTGAGGAACTTGCGTATATTAGTTCTAGGAGTTTCCTTGTAGATTCCTTGAGATTTTTCTTCATATTCAATCATGTCATCTGTAAACAGGGAAAGTTTTAGGTATTTCTTTCTGATCTATATGCTTCTTATTTTCCTTTCTTGTGTTATTGCACTATCTAGAAGTTCCAGCACCATGTTCAACAAGAGTGGTGAGAGCAGACATCATTATGTCTTTGAATTCTCAGGGGAGATACTGTGACTAGAATTTTTTTAGCCTTTTAATACAATGAATTACATTCATTGCCTTTAAAATATTGAATTCTGAGACTTGCATCCTCAGAATAAATCTCTTTTGTTCATGATGTAATTGTGTTTATATATTACTGATTTTTTATTTGCTATCATAAGGATTTTTTGCATCTATATACCAAGGGAATATTAGTCTTTAGCTTTCTTTTCTTTTCTTTTCTTTCTTTTGCTCTTTCTTTTTGTACTATTTTTGTCTTGTTTAATCATGAGGGTAATAAGTAGCTTCATAAAATAAATTGGAAAATGATCCCCTTCTAATTTCCTGGAAGAGATGTCAAGAACTGGTGTCAATTCTTTTTTAAATATTTGGTAAAATTCTCTATTGAAACCAGCTGAGCCTGTTCATTGTGTGTTGTGTGTGTCTGTGTGTCCGTGTGTGTCTGACAGAGAGAGAGAGACTTGTAACATTATAAATTCAATTTCATTAATAACTATAAGATCATTCAAATGATCTATGTAATATTTCATATTGGAAGAGTTGTAATACTTTGAGTTTTTTGAGTAGTTAGTCCATTTGTCAAAGTTATATTGTGTATCGATCTGTTTATAGTACAATCACCTCTCGGCATCCACGGGGAATTAGTTCCACGATGTCCCATAGATACTGAAATCCACGAATACTCAAGTCTCTTATATGAAATGGTGAACTTGCATATAACCTATGATATTCTTCTGTATGCTTTAAATCATCTCTAGATTACTTATATGCCTAATATAATGTAAATGCTATGTATAGTTTTGTTATATTTATTATTTATTGATTTTTGCATCCACTGTCATTCAGATCCTTTTCCCCTATAGATAAGTTATAATTTTTTTCTCACTCTTTCAATATTTTTTTCTCTGCCTTTAGTTTTCAGAAGTTTGACTATGGATGCAATAGATTTAGTGTTTACTGATTTTTATGTGTATGATTTTTTATTGTTGTATGGTTATTTTTTTATTTTTCCCAAATATTTTTGATCCACAGTTGGTGGAATATGAGGCTGATTGAATCTGATATGGCAAAACCCATGGATATGGTGGGCCAGCTATGTTCTCTAATTATCTTGTTCATGTCTTCAGGGCCTGTAATGATATCTCCTGTTTTATTCCTGATGTGGATAATTTGTGTCTTCTATTTTTCTCTTTGTCAGTCTTCCTAGAGGTTTGTCTTTCTTACTGATCTTTTCAAGGAAACAAATTTTTAATTGCTTTTCTCTATTGTTTTTCTGTTTTCAGTTTTATTGATTTGGGTCTTATGTTTATTATTCCCTCCCCTTTTTTTGCATTATGTCTTTTTCTTCTTATTTTTTCTTAGTTTTTGAAATGGGAGCTTATATTATTGATTTGAGGCTGTTTCTGTTGTTGTCCAGCGTATGCATTTACTTCTATAAACTTCCCTTTCATCACCGCTTTAACTGTATCCTGCAAATACTGATACTGTATTTTCAGTTTTATTCACTTTAATGTATATTTTGATTTTTTCTTTGGGAATTCCTTGACCCATGGATTATCTAGAAGCGTGTTGTTTAGTTTTCAAGTGTGTGGAGATTTTCTTCTTATTTTCTATTATTGATTCTAGTTTTATTCCATTGTTGTCAGGGAACATACTCTGTATGATTTTAATTCTTTAAAAATTTTTGAGGTATGTTTTATGGTCCAAGATATGGTTGATATTGATATAAACTCCATGCCCACTTGAGAAAAATTTATAACCTGCTGTTGTTGGGAGGAGAGTTGTGTCAATGTTGATTTATCTTGTTGGCTCATGGTGTTGTTGGGATCTTCTATATCCTTCCTGATTTTTCCATTTAAATATTCTATTAATTTTGAAGACCTGGGTGTTGAGAACTCAAATACAATTGTGCATTAAATATTTTTTCAGTTATATCATTTTTTGTTTCACATATTTTGCAGATATGTTTTTGGGGGTCATACATATTTAGAATTGCCACGTCCTCTTGGAAGATTTACCCTTTTATAATGCTCCTATCTCTGGTAATTTCTTTGCCTGTAAGGTTCACTTAATCCAATATTAATATAGTCATTCCTGCTTTCTTTTGATTGACATTTGCATTATACCTTTTCTTTTTTTTAGTTTTATTTTCAATGTGCCTGGATTGTTATATATAAAATGACTTTCTTGGTGGAGCACGGTGGCTCGTGACTGTAATCTCAGCACTTTGGGAGGCTGAGGAGGGTAGATTGCTTGGGCCCAGGAGTTCAAGACCAGCCTTGACAACATGGCAAAATTCCATCTCCATAAAAAACACAAAAATTAGCCAGGCAAGGTGGCACACGCTTGTAGTCCCAGCTACTCAGGAAGTTAAGAAAGTTAAGACAAGAACATTGCTTGTGTCTGGGAAGTCGAGGCTGCAGTGGGTTGTGGTTGTGCCACTGCACTCCAGCCTGGGTGATAGAATGAGACCTTGTCAAAAGATAAAATGAAACAAAATGACTTTCTTATTGGCACCATAGAGTTGGGTCATGTTTTTAATTCACTTTGCCAGTCTTTGTCTTTTAATCAATATATTAAGACCATTGACATTTAAAAAAAAGCATTGCTATTTTAGGACTTAAGTTTGCCCTTTTATTTTTAATTTTCTGTGTGTTCTCATATTCTCTGCACTTTTCATACTTCTGTTTTATTTTTCCTACTTTCTTATGGGTTACTGAACAGTTTATAGGGCTCCAGTTTTACTTACCTATAGTAATTTTGAGCGCATCTCTTTGTATAGTTTTTGTAGTTGCTACATTGTACATACATATCTTATCACAGTCTACTCCTTTCATCATTTTACTAGTTTGAATAAAGTGTGGAAGCCTTCCCTTCCTTTACATTCTCTGACCCTCCCCTATTTATAATATAATTTATTAAATATATTATCTACATACATTTAGAATCATATCCCAGAGTGTTTTAATTTTTGCTTCAACTATCGAAAAATTCTTAAAAACTCAAAAGGAGAAAGTTTATTACATTTGCTCGTATTTTTGCTTTCCACATTCTCACTAACTCTTGGTGTTCCAAGATTCCTCCTTTTATGGTTTTCTTTCTATTTAGAGAACTAACTCTTTAGCTATTTTAAAAAATAGGTCTACTGGTGACCAAGTCTCTTAATTGTCCTCCATCTGATAATTTCTTGAACTTTATTTCATTCCAGAAGGATATTTTCATTGAATATAGGATTCTAGTTTGAAGACTCTTTTCTTTCAGCACTTGAAAAGTGTTGTGCTACTTTCTAATGACCTCCATGGTTTCTGATAACGAGTCCACTGTCGTTCAGATCATTTTCCCCTATAGATAAGTTGTAATTTTTTTTTCTAACCCTTTCAATATTTTTTCACTGCCTTTAGTTTTCAGAAGTTAGACTATGGATGCAATTGGATCTGTCCTGCATTGGATTCACTCAGCTTTCTGAATAGGTACTTTTATGCCTTTTGCAAAGTTGGGATATATACAGCTGCATTTTCAGCACTTTTCCGGCCCCTCCTTCTTTCTCCTCCTGGGACTCTGATGACATGAACATTAGGCATTTTATCATCACTCTATAGGTCCCTTCAGGTCCCTAAGTGAGTTTCTTTCTTTCTTTCTTTCTTTCTTTCTTTCTTTCTTTCTTTCTTTCTTTCTTTCTTTCTTTCTTTCTTTCTTTCTTTCTTTCTCTCTCTCTCTCTCTCTTTCTTTCTTTCTTTCTTTCTTCCTCTCTTTCTTTCTTTCTCTTTCTTTCTTTCTTTCTTTCTTTCTTTCTTTCTTTCTTTCTTTCTTTCTTTCTTTCTTTCCTTTCTTTCTTTTTCTTCCTTCCTTCCTTCCTTCCTTTCTTTCTTTCTTTCTTTTCTCTTTCTTTCCTTCTTTCTTTCCTTTCTTTCTTTCTCTTTCTTCTGTTTTCTTTCGTTCTTTCTTTCGTTCTTTCTTTCTTTCTTCTGTTGTATATATTGGGGTAATTTCTACTGATTATTTGCAAGTTCTCTCATTCTTTTCTTTTTGCCCCCTCTTTGCTGTTAAGTCAATCTACCATCTATTGAGAGTTTTGTTTTGTTTGGGGTTATTGTATATTTCAGTTCTGAAATTTTCACTGGGGTCTTCTTTACATCTTCTATTTGGTTCCTGAGAATTTCCATTTCTTTGATGAGACTTTCTGTTTTCCATGTTTCAAGTGTGCCCATAATTGTCCATTGAAGCAATTTCATGATGGTTGCTTATATCAGATAATACTGACATCTTTGTCATCTCAGCGTTGGCATCTATTGAATGTCTTTTTCCTTTTAGCTTAAGAACTTCCTGACTTTTGGTATGACAAGTGATTTTTTATTGAAACCTGGACATTTGGGATATTATGTTATGAGACTCTGGTTCTTATTTAAACCTTCTGTTTTAGCTGATTTTCTCTAACATGGCTGTTGACAGAGAAAGGGGGAACTTACCTCATTACTGCCAAATTCTCTGCTCAGCTTTTGTCAACATTCAAAGGTTGGGAGTTTCTTCTTAGATGCCGAGGGGGAAGCTAACCCAGGGGATAGAAGAATGGAAGTTCTGGCTCCCCACGAGACACGCAGTGATACCTCTCTGGGTGGTAGGGGTAGGAATGCTTCAGTACTGCTTACTACATGGCATCTGCTGACACCATAGGGGGCAAGAGGACTCACCACAGGAGGACCGTGAAAATTTCTGACTCTCCCAAACCTTCTTCCACACCACCCCAGTGGAGAAGGGGAGGAGTGCTCAGTGGGGGTGGACGAAGAGGAGAGCTTCACTACTTCCTGGAAGGGGCTGAAAGCCCTGGCTCTCCTGTATTCTGGTTGAGGTTGGTGCCTACTTGCAGCCTCATTTTCATAGAATGGTGAGCTTCCCACTTGGCTTTTGCTGCTGAAGATGGGGGTGGGGCCACAGTCCGTTTCCATGGTGTGTGGCTGGAGTGGGGTAGAGATTGTCTCAACGTTTTCTTTCTTGTGAGCCCGCCCTTTTCTTTTCTTTTCTCTTTTCTTTTTTTGGAGACAGAGTTTTGCTCTGTCACCCAGGCTTGAGTCCATGGGCACGATCTCGGCTCACTGCAAGCTCCGCCTCCCGGGTTCACGCCATTCTCCTGCCTCAGCCTCCAGAGTAGCTGGGACTACAGGCGCCCGCCACCTCGCCCGGCTAATTTTTTGCATTTTTAGTAGACACGGGGATTCACCGCGTTAGCCAGAATGATCTCGATCTCCTGACCCTCGTGATCCGCCCACCTCGGTTTACCAAAGTGCTGGGATTACAGGCGTGAGCCACCGCCCCCGACCGAGCCTGCCTTTTTATAGTCCTTTGGCTATATAGGAGGCTCACTTTTGTTGTCTGTGCCCATTGAGATCTCTGGGTTACCAGGTCCATGTCTGGGATATCTGTATCAATCTATATCTCTGTGTATCTCTATCTATCTATCATCTAATTTGTTTTTGCCATATATATAGCAAAAAGAAACCCCAGGAAACTCACCTCTGTTGTTCCTTGGGTCCTGAGGCCCCTCATTGTTCTGCTCTTCTTTCTACTTTTCATAATCTTATGTGTTTTCTATATAATGTTCGGGGCTTTTAGCTGTACCTTGTAGGGAAAATTATGTCTATTCTGTCTTTCTGGAAGGAGACATTTATAGACTGCCTGATTTTTAAAGACAAGAATCTAGATTTTCATATATAATTCTTCCACTTTGTCTTTTAATACTGACGGTCATTTTTTTTTTTTTTTTTTTTTTTTTTTTTTGAGATGGAGTCTCACACTGTTGCCCAGCTGGAGTGCAGTGGTGTGATCTCGGCTCACTGCAACCTCTGCTTTCTGGGTTCAAGAATTCTCTTCCTCAGCATCTTGAGTAGCTGGGATTACAGGCACCTGCCACCATGCTCAGCTTTTTTTTTTTTTTTTTTTTTTTTTTTTGTATTTTTAGTAGACACGGGGTTTCATCATCTTGGCCAGGCTGGTCTTGAACTCCTAACCTCGTGATCCACCCGCCTCAGCCTCCCTAAGTGTTGGGATTATAGACGTGAGCCACCGCACCCGGCCAACAATCAGTTTTTAAGTAATAGGCAGGCTAAAGGCAAAATGTCGATTTGCCAACAGTCTGTGAGCTCTGCCTAGCTCCTTAAGAAATTTAGTTTCTCTGAGTGAGATTTGTGATTTTTTACCTCATCATATATAAATTTCCATCATTTATCTAGAGGTGATATTGCTGACAAATTTAACTATCAAGGGCAGAGCCAAGAAAGAGAAATTTATCAGGAAAAGATCTCTGAGCAACCACATTAGATGTCAAAATGTCCAAACACTAAAGTTCTTGAACTTTATTAATAGGTTATAAACCTTGCGGCCTGGCACAGTGGGTCACACCTGTAATCCCAGCACTTCAGGAGGCCGAGGCAAGCAGATCACCTGAGGTCAGGAGTTCAAGACCACTCTGGCCAACATGGTGAAACCCCCATCTCTACTAAAAATACAAGAAATTAGCCGAGTGTGGTGGTGGGTACCTGTAATCCCAGATACTTGGGAGGCTGAGGCAGGAGAATCACTTGAATTCGGGAGGCGGAGGTTGCAGTGAGCCGAGATTGCGTCACTGTACTCCAACCTGGGCGACAAGAGCAAAACTCCATCTCAAAAAAAAAAAAAAAAAAAAAAAAGTTATAACCCTTTAAGCTCCCACTCTGAGCATGATTTAAAAAATAAAATAAAAGCACACACACATACACACACATATGTAGAAAGTCAGTCTACTTTCCTAGCACAATGCAAATTAGAGAAGATAAGATTTCATGAGTCTGGAACACTGAAGATACTGAAATTACAAACTAACAGTGAAGCAAGAGAGAAGAAATCATCAAATTGACTCAAAACACTCAACTCCCATAAAACCACCTGTGGCTCCTCGGTGTTGGTGCACACAGTCTTATATTCTTTTAGCAGATGCTGAACGTCTTCCGTGATTGGAGCCTAGCTTAAAAATTAGGATTTATTATTAGAACTGTGAGTTTCAGGGATTCATATAGTCATCTTCCTCCTCTGTCTTATGCAAGTGTGTAACTCCTTAGCTAACAAAAAAAATTTTTTTAAATCATTCAGAGGAGAATAAAAACTAATTTTAATTGAGCACCTATGATGTGTTAAATAGTATACTAGGAATTTTACCACCGTGTATGTTTTAATTTTTACAAAAACTCTGGGAAGTAGATACTATTTTTTTCTATTTCAGCTGATTGAGAAACTAAGTTCAAAAGACCAGGAATAATTTTGACAAAGGTTGTGTCTCACCAGTGGTCATGATAGGACTGGCATCCAATTAAGACCTCAATGGCCACACTCTTAAATAACCTATAGTATGGATTCCAAAATGTTGAAATCGCATGTTAGAAGTTAGGAAAGGAGATTTGGGCATCTAGAAATTGCCTTAATGTGGAGACACTTGAACTGACTATGCCACAGCAAAAACTGACATGTCGACACTACTTATGTCCTCTAAGCAGGTCCTGGAGTCATGACTAGAGACTCTCAAAGGCACTTCTGAACTTGCTGAGTGAGAGACTCTAGACTCCAGCAAACTAGCTACTGCTTGTGCTTTCTTATGAGCAATGGAGTTTTGCTTTTGTTGCCCAGGTTGGAGTGCAATGGCGGATCTCAGCACACTGCAACCTCTGCCTCCCGGATTCAAGCTATTCTACTGCCTCAGCCTCCCAAGTAGCTGGGATTAGAGGGGCCCGCCACCACACCCAAACTTTTTTTTTTTTTTTTTTTTTTTTGTATTTTCAGTAGAGACGGGGTTTTACTGTGTTGGCCAGGCTGGTCTCAGACTCCTGACCTCAGGCGATCCACCCACCTCGGCCTCCCAAAGTTGCAGGAGTGAGCCACCCACCGTGCCTGGCCAGTCATACCCTCTTTTTCATTGCCAATTATCAAACAAAATTGTCTGCAATTATAGGCAATATTTGACAAAGTATACACACAGTGTAAATTAGAGGGTTCCCTGAGATTTAGAAGAACTCCTGGTATGAAAAAACAACGGAGGGGCAACTTGGCTTCTGGTGTCTGGAGGCAAATGTCATCCACATTGCTGTGCACAGCTATCTTATTATAGTGTGGTAAAGTAGACAAGGAAGAGCAGAGGGGTTCAAAACTACCGATCTGCTCCCCCTGTATTTCCTGACATATTGAGGAGGCAGTGAACAACAGTAGCCTGGAGAAAAATCATCACCCTGGCTCTGGGTTGCATTTTCCATTTTAATTAAAATTCGTATTTGTCCATTCTGTCCAGGTCCTGGCCCTGTGATCTATGGTATTTTGCATGGCAAATGAAATCAATAAGAGCCTATGATTTGGAACTTGGAAGCGCCTAAGCATTTTGGTCATATTTGCTAGGCAGAAGGCGAGTGTTTTCTGAGTGATGTTTGGCATACACTTCCAGGCTGAGGGTATCATATGCCAGACTGTGGGGCTCCCTGGTTGCCAGTTCATATGTTAGAGGTTCCTTCCCTTCAGCTTTCCTACTGTACTTGGTAATCTTCCTCATTTTTTTTTCTGTTCTATAGTGGGTGTCCCAGAAATGAAGGTAACAGAATGTCTTGGGGCAATTATCAGGTGGCTGCGCCAGTAAGCCTGCCTGTCAGCAGTTATCATGTTGGTGGGTGACTAGGCAGAAGAAGTAACCAGGTGTGTCCAAGACACAGATCTGCAAAGGAGGAAAAACTGGGAGTTTGCCAAAAGCTCGTTGAAGAAATTGGAGAAAGATTGTTTGCATGTCGAGAACAACTTTTATTCTTATTCTCCAGACATATCTAGGAAATGTTATGTTAGTTGCATAGAACTTGGTATCACTACAAAGTATTAATAGCACATATTTATGTCTTATGCTCAAATCTGCTGCTGTACCTTTCTTTGCCTTTTTTTTATTTTGGGGGGTCAGTGGGGATGGCGGGGTGGTATTTGTTTTCTACCCAAGCCTTCTCTAGCATAGAGAGAATGTAATTAAAGAAGGATAAAATCAATTTGGCTTTGAATTGCTTCGTAGTAAGATCTTGCATTAGAGTGACAGACTCATCATGTCATCTGTGCATACATAAAAAATTAAAAGATGAGTATTTGTTGTTACTATTTTTTCCAAATCTATTAAATTAAACAGCAAAAAAATTAATTTACTGTATCAAGTTCTTCTATTTAGGTTGATTGTTTAGTTTACATTAAACTTTTGCAAAAGAGATTGCGCAGGGTTGACCAAGTCTGCATTTTCACGTTTTCGTCTGAGTCAGAGCATGAATCAGAACTGAAGGCAACATTTCTTGTAATCACAGTCTTGGTTTTTTTCTTCTATGTTTTTAGGTGGCAAAGTGACAAGTGCCAAAACTCAGGCCTGACTTTTCTGAAAACATCAGCATTCTACCATATCTGGAATAATGGATGTAAAGGACCGGCGACACCGCTCTTTGACCAGAGGACGCTGTGGCAAAGAGTGTCGTTACACAAGCTCCTCTCTCGACAGTGAGGACTGCCGCGTGCCCACACAGAAATCCTACAGCTCCAGTGAGACTCTGAAGGCCTATGATCATGACAGCAGGATGCACTATGGAAACCGAGTCACAGACCTCGTCCACCGGGAGTCAGATGAGTTTCCTAGACAAGGTTTGTCTTCCCCGGCTGATTTGCTCTCAACTGTGTAACTTACTTGATTTGCATGGTTGGTGGCTACTTTTGGAGATTCACCATGGTGGGTTTTGACAGATGTACCCTACAGCAGACCATTGGTTCCATAAAGGATATTCCTAACACCGTGGTGAATCTCTATCCTGAAAAACCTAAGATTATCTGTGGTTTTTCAAAACTATTCTCCTCATAGACCACTTACAAGCCTCAAATTTCTATTCCTTTTCACGTTGGGTTTCTCACTTAGATTCTCCTTGAACAAATGGTGTATCTTGGTTAAAACATCTTTGAAATAGTGTATAATAATACACCCTTTTCCTTCAACTAAAATATGATGTTAATTCTGAGTTATACGTTTCTCTTTTTGTGTTTCAGAGCATAGGTGGCCACATGTATGTTATTTTCCAATTCCACTGATGTAATTATCCCTCCTACTTTCCCCAAGCCTTAATTTTCCTTTTCTTATACTGTTTTGATTTCTTTTGGGAGGAGAATATTTTTCTCCCAAGCACTAACAGTTGGCATTCTCTTCATGTCCAATATTTATGAAGAGTTCTGTTATCACTTCTCCCGGGTTGCTGTAAATGCATCAACACGTAGACTAAAGCAAAGCAGTGCTGAGAGGTGGTGTGACAAAGCTCACTCTCTAGCTCCATGTCTTACTAGTACCAGCCTCGCCGTGTGTGCAATTTACATTGATGGCTCAGCAAAATTACAAGCAAAGGCACAGAACTCTACCGAATGCCTCGGGAAGGGTCACTCTGCCAGCACCAAAGGGCTAAGTCCTGCTCTGCTAGGTTATTGCATCATTTGTTTTATAACACTGATTCTTTATTTCTTGTTCCATGTCCTTGGGAGTAAATGTGGCAATGGGTTTAATTTCTAATGAAATAACTTAGCTTGGAATTCTAGTCCTGGTTTCTCAGCTTCCTTAAACTACTTTTCCTATTTTTTACTTATTACAAAACGTGCACGTGTGTGTGTGTGCGCGCGTGTGTGTATTATTAATTAGCACTATGCCCACGGTTTATAAATCTACAATCCAGAGGTTGTTCTAGATAACATCTTTTTATATACTCTTGGTTTAGCCTAGCTCCAGCTTTTATATTTAACAGAGGACTGAAAAAATAAATCAACAGAGAAACTGTTAGAATTGTGTTTCCATTGCCATTATAACTCTTGCAGGATACAATTTTTATTTAATCTTCCTTCTTATTTTCTGAGTTATCTTCATGTAAATGAAGCACATGCTGATCCTCCTCCATCAGAAAATGGGGGCAGAGGATGCTTGAAAATTGCTCCGGATCAAATGCCTTTTATCTGTAACTTCAACAAGTGTTTTTGCTTTGTTAAGCTCTCACCGTTCCTGAAATTGCAGGTAGTGACAATTGGAAAAAAAAAAAAATATGAAGAATCATGGCTTAATGAACTGAGAGAGAGCTTACATTTCCAATATAATAAAATTGGGACACCTCTGTGTTGTTTCCCAGAGCTGCACTAACACGAAACTCAAATATTTTGAAAGGTGATGCACGTTCAACGTGGTTGAAAGCCTTTCATTTTCTGCTGGAGATTTTGTCTCATTTATGTTGTTGCTGCATACGTTTTTGTGTCTCAGAATTCTGTACTGAAATGTTCACTCTTCTTCCTGAGTCTTATTAAAGATGCATCCTGGCTTCTGGATCATTGTGCACTGAGAGGTAGCTTGCAGGTTATTGCTGAATTGTGGATCGGCCTATCACCTTTTCCATTATTAATATTTACATAAAATAAAACCAAGGACTGGGATTTTATTGTCAAATATACCTTTATGCTTCCTGTTTAGTCTTGTTCCCCTCCATTGATAATAATAGAGGTTGCTTGGCCATATCAAACTCAGAGCTTTGCAATTAACAATTCACACATGCCGCATGTTGTTATTGAGCCCATATTTGTTTGTGTAATGTGTTTGCATGAATTAAAAACTGTGCAGGCCAAAAGTAGAAATAAAAAGCATCAGAAGGTATTTGCATATGCAAGTGCAATTCCTTCTGAAGACGTCTATGAATTTATGCATGAAAATGTAGTCAGAGTCTGAGTGGATCTACTTTGATGGGTTCTAAAATTGAACTCTGCAGGAAGTAAATAAGCACATATTTAAGGAGAGAAGGAACAGGAGATACAATCTGGCAAGCAGTACATTCAACTTGAAACTTAGCCACTACAGAGAGGGTTAAAATAAATTTTACACTCAGTAATAACAATAATTTTTTTTAAATGTCATGCATTTCCCATTTTATTTTCTTATTCATGAAATCAAAGAGCAGGATCATCTCCGTACTTATTAGCCTAGAGGTACATTAACAAGGATCATAGTGGGATCATCTCCTGCAGTATTCTTATTTAAAACCCAAGACACTGATCATAAAACAAACACACTTCTCACATACAACCAAGTTTTGCAAACACAGTTGGATGACTCTACAGATGCTCAGCGTGGAAAAGAATTGCCAGCCAGTGAAAGTGATGCAGGCCCAGAGTCAGACCTTGTCCAGTTACCCCACCTGGCCCGCTCAAGTATCAAATGCAAGAACCTGCCATCTCCCAGCAGGAGAAATGAGCCAGGTGTTCCCATGAGAAGCTTACGGAAGCTCCGGTCAAATTGTGCTCATCTTTGCTTGCTTTCAACACAGACTCCTCCTCTGCCTTCTTCTATTGTGGCTTCTTCTCTTGAGTATGCAAATCACCTGTCTGGCCTCTATTATGCTGGATCCTCCTGGTGTGAAGGAAGAAAATTGCTGACCTTCGGTCTGTGGCCACCGGAGTAATTAGTAATTAGTAAATGACTAATCCTGCACTAAATAGCATCCTAGTGGTCCGAGAGCTAATGCATCTGACAAAAGTGAGCAGTGGTCTGATCCCTGGTCAGACCCAGCCCTAGTCCCACCTGTGAAATAGATGCCACTTTTAATAATGAAGGTCGGCCAAGTTCCCAGGCAGTTTGTACAAGCTTGTCTTTTTTTTGTTTTGTTTTGGACCCCAGAGGTAGGGTGAAGAGCAATGTGATATACAAGACGTTCTCCTGGGGCTTAGGAGTCTAGAGTTGGACGTAAATTCTGCTTTTGCATGTGTATGTGCCTGGGACTGTGCTCTGCATTCTGTGTTTCACAAGGATTACTACATGGTTTTCAGGTATATTAAACAAACAACAATAATAACTATGACAAAAGAACAATGGCAAACATTTGTTGAGTATTCTGTGTCTGGAGCCAATCTAAGCATTTTGCTTGCCTTAACTCAGTTAATGCTCACAATAACTTTGCGAGGTGGGTACTATCACTCCCTTGTTTACTTATTAGGAAACTTAGTCAGAGAGAGATTAAATAAGTCATCCAAAGTTGAAAACATGGAAAGAGCTGGAGATAGGCTTCAAACCTAAGGGACTGGATTCAAGAACTATGTTTTAAACCAATGTGTTTCATCACCTCCCAAATAAATAAGTAAAGAAACAAAAACATAATTAAATCCTTGGTCAAAGGTGGGAAAGAGTCTATGAAATACACTTTCTAAGGCTTTCAAGAATCCATACCTTTACATCTTTCTTAATAATACAGGAACTGTAGTTAATGGTATTGATTGAACATATAATATTCACCACCAGCTCCCAGCCCTGCTGATGTAATTCCGGTTCTCATCCATTCACCTCCATCGCACAATCATTCCTGACTCTACAGAAGCATTCCTGCCTATAATACCTCTCTACCAACCACCACTGTAGGAAAAAGTTTCAACTGCAGGGATGTGTACTGGGCTGTCAGCACTGATTCTATGTCCTCCCTTATGGTCATTACGTTTTTGTACAACCTGTCCACCTGGAACACTAACCAAGAAAGGTGTCACTATCTAAATGATATTGCTCAGGTAAGCAGAACTGACTCTTTTCTGTGCTAACCAAGGCCCAGTGGGCCAGCGAGTTCAGCCAGGCCTCTTATTCCTCAAAAAGTGCTTCTTTCCAGTTAGCAGTTCAAGTCTCTTGAGAGGGGGCCAAGATTGAATTCTTTCTCTGTACCTCAGGCTGGCTGTCTAGGTCAAGGTCAAAGAAAAAGTTGGGGGAAGATTGAATTTTTGAAAGTATGCTTGCATCAGTTCTCTCATTCAGTTAGAGCAAAGAAATAAATCCTACCAACTCTTTGATGTGCTTTAAAAAGCACATAAACAAACACACACACACACGTACACATTTTAGGCTAGGTTTGGTTTTGGTTCTCCATAAATTAGTTCTTGCTCTTATGATCTTTAAAATCATTTGCACAATAACTTTTGCTCTGTATAATTTGGCATAATGTACATTTAAACAGTGTTAATGAGCTGAAAACTCATGAACCACTAGTAAGCTAGAGTACTACCTGCACTGATTCAATTAATTTATATAATAATTGTGGGAATCCTCTGGAAATCTGTAAACATTTCTATCTATACCATTGTCTTAAAATAGTCATTTTTCCACTCTACCTAAATAATGGTTAAAAGGTTCTAGTTTGAAAACCTCAGCACTTTAATTTACCTACAAAGAATACCTTGTAGATGTTAGTACATTTCAAGAGTTTGTGTGGTCAATATTTTGAAGGCTGAAATGTACCTTGAGAAGATTGCTTTCCATTTTCTTCCCACTTCTAGATAAGATTACTTTTCATAATTCAACTAAGAATAACACAGCGCTTTCTAGTCTTTGGTTGTTTTTTTTTTTTTTAATCCTTAGAAAAAGAGAGTCTACAACCTTTCAATTTTATCTTCTTGCTGGATAACTTGAATCCTTGTTGTTTTATATGGGAGGCATATGGGAAAAGAGTAATGAATGAAGACTCTGGAGTTCAACTTTGTCCATTTCCCAGTGCTGATGGGTACCATCAGTGTGATCTTGACCAAATTCTAGAACATCGACTGAGTCTCATTTTCTCCGTCTGTAAAAACTCTACCATATAGAGTAATTGGGTTCATTTCTCACAGTTATATATTTATTATGATCTGGACATTATCTTTCTTTTAATAAGTGCTAGTAATTATCATTATAGTTATTGTCATTTTAACCCTACCACCAGCAAAAGTGGAGATCACTTGCTCTCCAACCCTAATAATATTTTGGTGCAACAGAAATTTTTCTTTCTTCTTGATTTGTTTCCTGTGACTTGCAAAAATTCTGACATTTTCAAACTCAGAACTTCTTTTTTTCCAGCTTGTTGATAGACTGTGTCTGACTCTCTATCCACCATACATTTTGTTCCCAAAGATGAACATAACTCATACGTTATTTTCTTATTTTTAGACAGGAATGAAAGATACTATCTAACAACTGTCAACTGATGCCAACGCACTGTAAGAGAGTTGCTAGTCAGACAATTTTACAAGTTAAAAAAAAATAGATTGGAAAACCTGCTCTAAGGTAGTGTCATAGGATTCAAACACTTTTTTTGGGTGTACATTTTATGGCATGTAAATGCACACATATTTCAGAAATGAGTTGAATTAAGAGTAGACTTAATCCATACAAATGCTGGATAAAATTAATCTGTTTTCATCACTTTATGTGCAATAATTTGGAATCTATGTCAGAGAGTCAATGTTGCAGATTTTCATTGTTGATACTACCCTTCTAGGAATATGTCTATATTTTTCAATAACTTTAGCCATTTGGCAACTATCTTCATGTTTGCGCAATTTTTATCCTCCCAGTAATTATCTATTGTCAATTCTGCATTCAACTTTGTATCCAGCTTTCTTTGAATTACCTTCCTTTTCCTGCTCTTTCTTGTTGGAAATTCCCCAGAGTTTCACCCTAATCCTATACTATTCTTCTCCATGGCACTTTCTTTAGAACACTCTTATTCATAGGACTCTTCAGTGGTCACTACTTCTACTTCTAAAGACTTTTTCATTTGCAAATGATAGTATTCCAGTTCAAATTAGCTTACTTGAAAGGATAATGTTTTGGCTGACATCACCAGATAATCTAAAAACGCATCTGCCCTCACACTTATCATCTCTCACAAGATTCTCATTCTCATATATTGGCTTTATTCTTCAGAGAGATCTCTTTGAAGAAGTCTGCTGATCACCCCCACTCTCACATTCTCTCATTTGGTAACATCACTGGAAAGAGTCCCTTGTTTATATATATGTTTGGGGTTTATTTTGCTATTTTCAGCAGAATATTCTCCACGTAGATATTCAGGCTGGCCTGGCATGGGACACGTGCTGATAATACCTATATCTACCATTTTAGGGCTGTAGCTGGCCACGTCTTGGACGTAGGTTTATGCTGTGCTTCAAGGTAGCTTACAGTGAGTGCCTCCTAAACCTGATGGAATGAACTCCACATAGGAAAGAAAGACTCTCATCGCTGAAGTAGACCATAAACACTAACTGGCCCAATAGCAAATGTTCCTAATGCTAGCGAGATTGAAGTTTAAGGCTCCCCTTCGGTGGTCTTTCTAAGTTGTATTGGTCCATTCTCATGCTGCTAATTAAGACAAACCTGAGACTGGGTAATTTATAAGGAAAAAGGGGTTAAATGGACTTACAGTTCCACATGGCCGGGAGGCCTCACAATCATGGTTGAAAGTGAAGGAGGAGCAAAGGCACATCTTACATGGCAACAGGCAAGAGCACGTGTGCAGAGGAACTGCCCTTTATAAAACCGTCAAACCTCATGAGACTTATTCACTATCATGAGAACAGCACAGGAAAAACTTACCCCTATGACTCAATTACATCCCACCAGGTCCCTTCCATCACACATGGGGATTATGGGAGCTACAATTCAAGATGAGATTTGAGTGGGGACACAGCCAAACCATATTATAAGCTTCACATCCACTTTGCTACTGGACCTTGGAATATTTTATCTTTACGTATCCAAGTAGCAAATTTAATTGTCTTTCCTTCAAAATTTGTTTCCATTTTTCATTTCTCAGCTTTGGGGAATGGTATCACAGCCTTGCATTTTAGATAAAGTCTTCCAAACCTCTTTTTTCTTGATTCTTTATATTGATGCTTGTCAAATCACACCTATTATTCCTGCTTCATTTATCTCAGTTCCAAGTTTCTCATTCTGTGGGCAGTTTCCAACATTTCAACACTGGACAATTGCTTCAGCACTTCAATTGCCTCTTTCCCTAATTTTTTCTTCTGGCACGTTTTCCATATCTTGGATGGTTTTGAGTTTTTAAAACACGGCCTTATTTTTTCCACTTCCCTCAAATTGATTCAGAAATATTTCAGGGGTTCCTAAAAGGCAACTGTAAGTTCCTAAAAGGCAACTGCCTTTACAACAATAAAAAACAGGTAAACATGGTTTCTAACCTCACACAGCTTGGCAGTTTTAAAATGGTAAGATATAATTGATATGTAACTAAGTACCATATTAAAAAAACACTACAAAAGGGAAAATATTGGATGGTTTTGCAGAGACCTCTAACGCAGTTTTGTGTGACCAGAATGGCATCCCAGAAATTGGGGACCTTCTTGCATATGTTTGAGGGATGGGGAGGAGGTCAGACAATCAAAGAGGCAAGACAGTGTTCAGGCAAGAGTTATGGCATGTGAAAAGGTCCAGAGGTGACCACAGTTAGTTGTTCCAAGGATGTCAAAGAAGTGTAGGTTGGATGAGCTAGAGTGCCAGAGAGAAACAGTCATGAAGACATTTCAGGGAGACAATACTGGTTTCAGCTCATAGAAAGAGGCAAGGTGGTCAGTCACAGGTTGTGTCTTCATCTAAGCAAGGGAGCCTGGTGGCCTGAACTAAGGTAGCAGAGATTGTTTGAGAAATGTTGAAATAAAAAGATTGTTGGCTTTTTTAGACAGAATTTTGCTCTTGTTGCCCAGGCTGGAGTGCAAAGGCACAGTCGCCTCCTGGGTTCAAGTGATTCTCCTGCCTCAGCCTCCCAAGTAGCTGGGATTACAGGGATGCGCCACTACACCTGGCTAAATTTTTTTTTTTTTTTTTTTTTTTTTTTTTGTATTTTTAGTAGAGACAGGGTCTCTCCGTGTTGGTCCAGTTGGTCTTGAACTCTTGACCATAGGTGATCCACCCACCTTGGCTTCCCAAAGTGCTGGGATTACAGGCATGAGCCATTGTACCTGGCCTCTGACTGTTGGCTTTTTAGGATACCTTAAAAGCAGAGGCAGATATACTGTTCTGAGACTCCTGGGCATTGACTGCTTTTTTATCCCGCAAAGAGAATATTGCCTTTCTGATGCTGAGTTTACTTAAAGAGCCAGGAAAGGTCAATGCTTGTAAATAACCCCTTAAGTGGAAGTACATAGATTGTTAGTTCAAGTTCTTCTGGAATGTGGGACATAAACCTAAGTACAAAAATATAGTGTTGCAATAAGAATTTGGATTTTTTTTTTTTAATTTGTTAGATTCCTGCCTATGCAAAAGGTAGCACCAGCTACAGAGCACTCCATATGGATCCCAGGCAAGGAAAAATAGAGAAGAGATTATGCTGCATCTGCCCTTTCTCTGTGTGGACCATGATACCATTGTTTATTCTCTATCATGGACTAAATAAATCAGAGACTAAGTAGATGTGAGTTCTGTGCGTGTGTGTGTGTGTGTGTGTTCAACTGAGTGTATGTTTTATCCCTGCCAATTGGTAACTTTATTTGCAAAGCTGAGTATGTTTAGAAGATAGAACCAATACTTTCTGGCAACTGATGGGGCAAGCAGGCTAAAAAAAAAGAAAGTCAAGGACATCCCTGAAGTTTCTGGTTATGGCAACTGACCATCAATCACCAGGGCTTGAGACAGAGGATGGCCTGGTTTGTGGGTTAAGATAGGATAGGTAACTGTCAACCTTTTGAATTGGAGGTATCCTGTAGGATCTCCACATGCAGATGTCTAATAGGCAGTGGCTGTTCAGTCTTGAAATTCTGGAGAGAGGCTTGAGCTGGATAAAGATTTAGGAGTTGACAGCTAATAATTTCATGGGACTTGGTATGATCATCTGCGAAAAAAAAAATGTACAAGGAAGAGAAATAAGAAGCTCACATGACAATGCAGGTAATTAAGGAATAGGAAGAGGAAGAAAATCCTGTGAAAAGATTGTGGAAAAAAAAAAGAACACCTTACTTTCCTTTACATGTGATATTCACTCAGTGCAAACTTGACCTGTCATTACACAGTGCGAGTTTTATTCCCCATCCCACCACTCAGAGTTGACCTCCTCTTTGTCCCGTAAATCAGAGGCCACAAAGTTAATGTATAGGACATATTTGGCCCCTAGATAGGTTTCATTTAGCCTGTGGGTTTCTTTAGAATTTTGAATCAAGTGCCTGTCTATTGACATTTCAGTTTGTTACAGGTCCCGTTTCTGCCTTCTGTCTTATACCAGTCCTATTCCTCTCAGGCCTTTATTTTATATGCCAAACCTCTGAAAGCTCTCACAACTGCAAAAATATCATGGATCTTCTTATGTCTATTTTTTTCTTGTGGAATACCTCTCTCCTATTCCAAACCTATTCATCCCGCAGGCTGTGACCTGCAGTCCACCTCTTTGGTGAAGCTTTCTGCCCTCTGAATTTTTATAGCCCTTAATGAGTTGTTATTGTTGTTATTATTCTCTTGATGAGTGACTCAGCATACATAGCACATGGATTCTATGACTCCTATGAATAGGGAGATAAACAAAGAGCTTTGCAGTTTTGTGCTCTGACTCATAGATGCAACTACCAGAGAATTTGTTCTTTTTAGTGGCTTGTTTCCTGTTCTAATGAGAAAAATGGAAAGCACAGCTCAGAAACAGACTCCACTTAGAAAATGTGGATGGTATGTCTGTCCAGCATGACCATTTCAAATCTCACTTTTTGAAATGCCAACTTGCAAGTTTTCTGCCATTTACTCTGACACTACCATGTTGAGTTGCACTAACAGTTCCTTTTTCTGATTATTGGTGATGCAACATTATCAGCTTTTCTTGGCTGATGCCACATGTTGCAATTGTGTCTCTGCAGCTGTCTACTCTGCGGTATGTATAGGAGGTCTTTGGTGCGCATGTGCTCTGTGCAGGGATGCCGTTCTGACCAGAACCTTTGGGAAAACTGCAAGGTGAGAGATGGAAGAATTGCCAGGATCAGACTTACCACGCTTTACAGTCTGCGTCCAGGAGTGGCGCTGCCCCACCCACTGATGAATCCTCACACCGATATTATCAAAGGAGACATTACATTTTCAATGTCATGTTTTAGGTTTATAATTTAATTTTCAGCTCTGGCAATTCCAGAAGCATCCCTAGGGACATATGAAGAGGAGGGGGCTAGTGTGTACTCAAAATGAATACGTGTTCATTTCTTGAGCACCTTAATTGGCATGCACATCTCACAAGCTCCCTTTTTCTCTGCTGCAACCACTCTCTCACACTACCAAGTTACTCAATATTCCTCCTGCACTGACTGCCTTCCTTTCCACTCAACCTCAAGTCAGATGTACTTTGGTAATAAATCTCTGCTGGGAGTGATCAGAACAAATACTGAGTGTGCACCACAATATTAAAAATAAGTGTAATATAGACTTATTTAATAAGGTCCAACAGACTTTTATAACATTTGGAATATTTTACCAAAGTTACTATCAGCATTATGTTTAATGCATTTTCTCCAAGACAGAAAAATCTTTTCAAGAATGAGGGGGGAAAAGAAAAAAAACACAAAACACAGAGAAAAGTCAGATGGGCTCTGATGCATTCTCACTCAAATAAATCTGTGATTCTCCTTCCTTTCCCAGATCTTTTTCTTTGGCCAGACCCACAAAATGTGAAGCCTCTTTGTGTTCACCCTGATTTATGAATAGTCGGCACTGGGCAATTGCGGTCCCAGTGGGATACATTTCAGTTTAAAAATAGTCTGAAGCACTTTCTTTCAAATTCCCACATGTCCACTGCCACCTCATAATATGTGCTTCTCCTTCTGTCCTTGTGCAGTTAAGGTCTAATCCATGTATGGGGAATGAAAGCACTGACGTTATTTGTAGCACTTTGAACCAAAATGGTGAATTTATTTAGAGAGTAGTTCCAGTGGGTTAAATTAGTTTCTATGGACCTATTGGCTGCAGCTGGAACATTGATGGAAGGGAGGCATACCACTTCAATGTCCTCGAAATAAATAAATAAATAAATAAAATAAAAACAAATAAATAAAGATCCAGTCAACTGCAGGATAAGTATCCATAGGCCAAACAAATCCCTCTCAAAATGACTGCAAATTCAGGTGACACCAACAGCTGTCAAAAGACCCCTGTTTTCCTGGCAGCCTTGGGTTCAAATTCTTCCTAGTTCACGGTGACATTTCATTCAATGCTTGCACTCTGACTCCATTTGTCTGCCGTGCAAAAGCTCTGCACAGAGCTGACCCAGTTAACACTTTCTGCTTCACAAACCCAGAGATTGAACAGCAGGGAGGCTACAGCAAAGTGCTGAGTTGTCCTAGCTGAGTGGTAAGGGGACAATGACTGTGGCCACAGTCCATGCCATTTTTGTTTCTAGACCAGTGGTGACTCATTGGACTCTCCTGGGCAGTTTTGAAAAGTCTGCACGTCCTAGTGTCACCCAAGACTAATTAAATCCCAAACTGTAGCAGGGAGGACCCAGGCATCAGCATTTTTTAAAACCATATCTTTATATAAATAAAATGTCTCAAGGGATTTGAGTGTAAAAGGACACACTCTATAGAATATAATATTTCTTTGGTAACTGATGACATTTCAAGCTTACAGGACCTCATACTTAGCATAGTGACTTAGAATCTCACTTTTCACTCAGAAGCTCATACTAGAGTCTTCTGATTCTTCAAGGGTTTGGGTTAATAAATGCAATGTAACCGAAGCTCATTATGCAGTGTTTCTAAACCACTGTGGAGTAGCCATTTGCTGGTATATTAGGCATTGCAGGCCCTTGGTGCCATAGTCCACCTCCTTGTTTCTGAGTCAGAAGAAGCAGGTGGACTGATTCTTCTGGCACCCCTGCCTCTCAGCCCACATTATGTCAAACATTAAAAATGAGGTTTTAATTGAGTACCTGGCTTGGAATGTAACAGGTAACAATTGATTATGTTAATTGATCCAACATCTTCAAAATCAAAGCAGTCGTGATGAATTTGGACCTACCATTGGAAGAAAATGATCAAGTTACATTTGTGTTGAAAGATGAAGTCAGTAGGGAAAGATTGTGTAAAATGGTGGGTCTCTATCTCCTTCTCAATGTGAATATGTATTAAGACTATGAATAGCTAAATAAAGGTGAAAAGTCCCCTACTCACAAGGACCAGGCAGTTAAGATAAATGGGTGAAGAAGGCTAGTTTGTCAACTGTGCATCATGGTGGGGACTGTTCTGATTTGAAGTTTGTATGGCCAGACGATGTCTCTCAGGGCTGGCAGGTTGGTGCTTCCAGGGAATTCAGGTCTAGAGTTGCTAGATCTCCCAGTTCCTCAAGAATTGAGCAGTCTGGATTTATTTTTATATAAAATCCCCTGATTTAAAATGGTTCTGTAATGGTCACTTGTGGAACAGTTTAAATAGGCTTTTTGCACAACATCCTGGCCGCAGATTTTTCTGACAATAAAGTGCTAAATGCCCTTGAGGAGCAGGACAATTACACATACGCAACCCACGAAGTGCAGGAAGTTAGCAGCTGTGGGATTTCCTTGAATGATGGGTTCAGAAGCCAGAAGATAAGAAGCTGTTGATAAATGCTTCTTCCTCTCATGCTGAGATGCACAGCCTAAGGCTCCCAGGAAGGTCCACCACCATCGTGATCAGGCACCCACAGCAGCAGTGGCTGACTCTATAACTCATCCTTGTGTTGGCTTCCCTTTCCTTGTCTCTGCCACTGTTCCTTACTCTTGCTCTTTTGAATCACTTCCCCAGTCAATTCCTTGTTCACAGCCTCAGTCTCAGCCTCTGCTTTCAGTACAAATTGGGTTAAGACGTTTGGGAGCTAATTCATTTTTAAAAGTCACTGTGTAGACCAAAAGAAGACTATCTGTAGGGCAGGTGTGTAGTGCAGGACTTCTTGGGAGATTGTAGATTTAAAAAGAAGGCACTGAGCTTGAGTTACAGACGTGATTTGGTACTTAGTAAATATTTGTAACTTATTTGTTTTCCATAAGAAACTGTGTGATTTTTTTTCTTTGTTTATTTGATGGTTTGTTTCATTTTTTAAAAGAATTTTAGTAAACGTTTCATTTTAGGATAGTTTTGGATTTACATGACAGTTGCAAAAATATTATGGAGTATCCTGGTTGAATTTTTTGTTGCCGTTGTTGTTTTGAGTACATGGGAGTTTTCTAAACACATGCTTAGCAAACCTGATATTGTTTTTCCCTCTTCAGAGCTGTCACTTCAGATTTCGGAAAGTGCGAATAGGAAGTCATAAACATACCCTGTAAATTCCTTGAAAGACAGTGCCTCACTCATGTTTCCATCTCCCTTAGAACCAGCCATATTGCCATGTACGTGACATTTAATAAATAGTTGTTGAACAGGGGATCCTATCATGCACGAGCATGGAGAGGGGTCATTGCCAGTCTCAAAGCCCTTCCCTGCGCTACCCCTGACCACCGTGGCTCTTTTCCTCCTCTCCAAAAGGCAACCTTTTGCCCTGTGCTATTTCTGTTCTACCAGGATAGACTGGGAAGGACATTGGATATTGGAAGACAAGGTTTTTCATTCAGGTTTGCCTGAATCTCCCACTCTCTCATGTATGATTAAGTGATCTTTGTTGCCAAACAAAGCCAGAGCTGCAACGTGGCCGTCTGGACACCGTGAGAGCTTTCTAGGACAAACCTGTGCACTGCATGTCACAGTGTATTTTTAGCCAATCCCTGATTGAAAGCCGACAAGCATTTTGTTTCTCTTCTAGATCCTATAAGCACCCACCTTGCATATTTACTCAGTGGCTAACAAAAACAGTAATAACAACACATGCTATAGTTTCAGCCTCAGATTTTAGAACGTCTTTACAAGGTCTTTTTATCAACCAGACAGCTTGCTTAAAAAACCAGGAAATATAGAAATAATATCATGCGAACAAGTTACTTTTGTTCAATCTCAGTTTACATCTCAAGAGGATGATTACTCATAGAACTTTAAATGTGGTGACTTGATACTGTAAGCTATTTGTTTTCCATCCTTCACAGAATTGGAAGCATTCAGCATTCTATGGTAGGGGTTTGGCACATTTTATACATGGACTGTGTCAGGGATGAAATGAACAGAAGGCATCTTCTTTCACAGAGGTTTTGTTTTGTTAATGATAACAGTAACACCCTGCATTGAGTACGTCATTGGGTGCCAGGGATCCTCCAATGCACCTCACAGGTATTCAGTCAATAATATCCCCATTTTAAAAATGGAAAAACTGAGGTCAAGAGATTATGATCATCAGAGCTAAGGGGACAGTGGGAATTTGTGGAGGATGTTTAGTTCCAGAGCAATATAATATAATTTACATTATTGAAGAAGTTGCTGGCTTCTCAGTGGAAAACAAATGCAAAGATGGTAAGAGCGGAAACTGGGACAACAAAAGCTACCTGGGGTTGCTTAAGGGGAACCAGCATCCCAGTTCCTAGAGGAAGTGTTGGTGTGTCTGACAGAAGTTTGGAGACTCTGAGTGCGTTCAAACACTAACGGCAGTAGTCTATTCCTTATATTCAATTCGGTGAGAATTATAGATACAAGCAATGATTATTTTGTGGAGCACAATGAAAGCACGTTTCAATCAGATCGTGGCCCTTTTCCATAAGTCTTGCTTTCTGGAGCAGAGCAGTGGGTTCAACCCTGTTGTACTTTATCTCAAACCAGGTGGTCTTCTCTAGCTTCTATCAACTTGCCTGAGACACACGGTAAGTACTGGCTTCTTGCCCCTCAGTCATCCTTAGGGGACAATGATTTGCTTCTTGGCTTTTGAAAGGTGATTTAATTCAGGCGTAACATAGCCCCTTTTCTGTAAGAGGAAAGAATCTTAAAAAAAGAAAAAAGAAAAAAAAAAAACTAGAAAATCCTCTGTTGTCCACAAACCCACACATCCCTGGTTGTACGGAACATCACAGTTTCCTGTTCACAGGTAGCTTTAACAGATAGATGCGGGGATGCCAGCTAAGCCAAGTGATGAGAAAACAAAACAAAACAGTGGATAAGGGCTCATCATTAAAATCAACTATTTGTATCATTTATATAGCCCCCAGACCAATTATTCTGGGAACTGTGTCTTTCTGGAATTTTCTGTCACCATCATTCATTTTCCCAATTCTGTAACACCATAATACCCTCTTTCTCTTGTCTAACACAGACACAGAAGAGTTGTAGCAATAATGTTAATGACTGAACAGTATTTACTGAATATTAACTGTATGCCTCACTGTTCCTTGTAAAGTTACATGAAAATCATCACAATGCTTAAGGACAACCAAAGTCTAGAGAGGTTAGTTTCTTGACTAAGGGCAGGTAACTTGTACAAAAGGGCTGGGAAGAGAATCAAACCCAAGCTATCGGACTCCAGTGGCTGGTGATAGAAGGTGCAAGAAAGTGTCTGTTGACTGACTATGTGAAAACCATACTTCCCGCAACACTCGCCAGAGGGAAGAAATCAAATCCATATGTCGAGATGGTCTGGACAGGCAGGCTGCTGGAAGGCAGAGTATCATTACAGCTATTAAGACAATGCAGAGGGCTATTTTGGTGCTCAGATCTGTGCAGCCAGATGGAAATCGTAGTTCAAGCTTAGTGTTGTCAGACAGCAGAGGCTGTGGGCAAAGGGGAAGGCACGGGTGAGCGATTTTTGACTGTTTATCTCTAATGTGTGTGGCCAATGTCACTCCCATCTTTGATGGCTGTGATTTATTCTATTATACTGTCAGGATTAAAACACCTTAGCAGGAGAAAAATAAAGGGAGGGATATAAATGGTGTGTCATTGATGTGACAGATGCAATTTCTCTGGAAACCATAGAGGATGAGGGTATGGAAACTCTCAAAAATGCCATGACCATAGAATATCAGAACCGAACAAACCTTTAGGGACCATCTGTTTCAAGCCACTCATTTGAGAGATGAGGAAACTAAGACTCAGAAAGCTTATGTGGTGACCAAAGTAACACAAGCTCCTAAACTTAGAGCAAGAACCCTGGCTCCCACCGCCCAGTTCAGTATTCATCCAGCAACTTCACCTGCTGGTGAGGTCCAGTGTTCCTTCCCCTCAATTCAGAGTTGAGATTCACATTAAGTAAAAAAAGAAAAATCTGTTTTTATTTTAGCAAGAGTAAAGAAAAGTAGAAAGCACAAGCTGGAAATTCTCTCCTTTGCTCTCCAGTATCCATACAATGTTAACACTGAGACTGTGGTCTTTGGCCCTCTTTGCTGTTGCTATCTTTTGCGGCTAGCTCCTTTCCCTTCTCTGAACAAAAGGAGACCCTTGTCACCTCCTCACCCTTGTTAAGTGATGGGGTGGGTCGTTCTCTGCCTGTTGCAGCTTTCAGCTCCTTCCTGCGTCCTCACCCATCCTTGCCTAGACCTCTTCATCCACTGTCTCTCTCCTGCTCTTTCCTGTGTGAATAGAGAGAAAGGATCAGAGTAAGTCAAAGTCCTGTCCTGCCAAGGAACCCAGGCACCCGTCTCTCCACCTCATGCCTCCTTCCTCACTCATTCCTCTGCACCAATCTTTCAGCAATTCAGATTTTCTGAAATCCTTAAAATCAGTAGAAAAGCACAGATTCTGAAGCAGGATGACTTAGCTTTAAGCCTAATCCTGATCACGGTGAGCCATGCAACATGGGACAAGTCTGAGACAAGTCTCCCTGGGCCAGAGTCATCTTCTGTACAATTGGTATCCTAGATAAAGTTCCTACACCCAGTATTATTCTAGGGTTGACGTTCATTGAGGACAAAATACTTTGTAAAGAGTGTTTATTAGCACCAAATTGTTACTGTGGGTGAAATGCCTAAATTACTTTGTAAACTCCTCAGCCCTATTAGAAAATCGTCTTGTGCTCAGACTTGATCATGCATTGACAGGGACTTCCTGTGAGATGTGCTGTCTCAGCCCAGGAGACTGAATCCAGCAGCCTCCAAGAGTGCTGTGTTCCCCCCAGGCCACGCTGCCCATCAGAGACAGTCTGTGTTCACCCAGAAACAGGGCCAACATCTTTCCAGCTCTGAATTCTGCTTATCACTTGGCTGGATGCGGCGTTGCTTGTGGCCCAAATCTCACAATGTTCCTCATGTAAATATGCTGTCAGGCTCTGCCCATGGTGTTCTCTCTCTAAGAAATGAAGTCTGCCAAGGAGATTAAGCTTAGAATTGAGAGCACAGTGTTTTCATTTCTCTAGTTTCTAACTTGAAGCCACACAGGGAAACCATTTTGGGAGTGAAGGGGTAGGAGGATCAAAGCCCAACCTTGACACTTAATAAAAGTATCACTAGAATTGCCTGGAGTTCTGAATTACTGAATTTTGTAGGGACTTAAATCTTTGTCTATATCGTGTGTGTTTGTGGGGGTGGGGGCGGGGGTTAAGTTATAAAAAACCCCCCCAGAAAAAAACAAATCACAAATCACCTTCCTATAGAATGATCCTTGTGTCCTCTAGGAAGTCTCCTATTTTGTATCCCTACACTGAAGCAGGTAAGTTTGCTATGGATCTGATACCAGAAAGAAGAAAGGAAAGAACAAAGATGGCCGCTCTACCTTTCTCTGACCCCACTGGGTTGATACTACAGATGGTCCCTGATTTACAATTCTCCACTTCACTATGATGCAAAAGTGATATGCATTCAGCACTCTTCTGACTTAGGATGGGATTAAGTCCGGATAAACTTGTTGTAAATTGAGAATATCGTAAGTCGAAAATGCACTTTTGACTTACCATATTTTCAACATATGATGGGTTTATTCGTAAGTCAAGGAACATCTATAGAATAGGCACAATCTCTCCCAAAGCTCAAACCAAGATGAACCCCTCAGAAAAACGAACGTTTGCAAACAGTTGGAAAAACCTCTGCTATGTGTTTTATCCTCACCCCTTTCAAACCTTAGGGCTATGGAAAGGCTTTAGAACCTCAAATCCAGGCTATGACTTTAAGCTGCAGGAGATCACTCTGTCAACAAACACTTAACCTAAGGTTCATGTTGTCCCTAGTTTTGTTTGAGACCTGGGGATACAGATGCTGAGAAGGTAGTCCGTGCTCTCAGGAAACCCACAAGCTACTCCAGGAGAGGCTAAAAGAGTCTTATAATGCTAATACCATAGAGAAATGACCTGGTAGACAAACCACGGTATTATGGGAGCAGAAGCCAAGGCTTCCTGGAGACCCTTGTAGGAAAGATTTTGTGCTGCGAGTCAGAGTTGAGTTTGCTGAAGGTTTCCTGAGATCCATTTAGGTTTGCTCTAGTGTGAACTAGATTACTAAAATAGACAGAGAAAATAGCATCCTGATATTTAAATATATGATTACCCTTTCTTTATAAGTACTTAGCTGGAAGTGTCTTCGGATGAATACTAAAGCGCGTATCTGTGAATGTAGACCATATTGGAAACAGATTTACTGTCCCAAAGCGTAGTGCTTACTCAGCCATCTGATGAGATGTGAGCACTGAGCAGTTTGAGAGGGATGCATAGAGCTGTTTTATTACAAGATGCTGTTATGAGTTATAGCAGCTTTCCTTATGCTCTACGGCTGTCGCCAAACAAGTTACATGAATATAAGCAGTTTTATTTGCAATTTTTTGCTTACATTTTCTTAGCGTATTCGGATTATAGCTTCTCACAGCTCCACTCATGCTCCTGTGGCTGTCCCAGTATATTGCTTTATTCAGAGCCAAAAGGAGCCTTTAAAAATATTTGTAGAAAGTCCTCCTTAGAGTATGCAGTGCTAGTGTTTATTGATGCTGTCACCTGGCACTTGTTTTTGTTTTTGTTTAAAAAAAAAGAAAAAAAGAAAGAAAGAAAAAAAAAAGAGGCATCTTCACTCTTGGATATAATGTGTTTCTTTCAGAGAAAACTTAATAAGTACATGAATTTGCCTTTCGTTTGATGCAGTTGCAGTAACTCCTGTGTAGGAGGTTTTGTATTTCAGGAAAACAAAACAAAACGAAAACAAAAAATGAAAAACAACAAACAGAGTTTTGAATTTCAGTTGATCAGCATTGAACCTGAAACAACTAAAATAAGAGAGAATTTATTTTGTCTGAGAGATATACACCAGGCTCAGTTGTTACACACAAGTTACAGGCTGGAAAATTAGTGTCGTTGATTTCCCTGGAATGTGTGAAAGTGAATCAGAGAAATTGATGACGTTAATAAAAATGATAATAACAGTAAATTAGTTTATACTAAATGTAAATAATTGTTATGCTGGGACCTAAATGAACCTGCAACAGCTAGGGACTTAGTATGAACACAGTTTATTCTTATTTTATTAAGCATCCTCTAAATCGAAATATTGTTATTAATAATTAAAATAAATATTTACAATGCTCAGTATTCAGAGCCTGTCCTCATCTCACCATTTATTTTGGGAAAATAGCATGTTCTTTAGCACTTGGCGTGGTCCAGGGCTTAGGGGACACTGGACATTTGAACACGACTGCATAACCAAGCTTCACTGAGGAGTAGGGACAGGTGCCAGGTGGGGTTTTAGTTAATTTGAAGGATTAGTCTTTAAACAGTCTTTTAAATTACTTTGCGTTGTAGTCTTTTTTTTCTGATTATAAAAATAATTCACATCCATTTTAAAGAATTTGGAAATAATAAGTATATAAAGAAGAAAATTAAAATAGCCTATCATTTTACTGCTGAATAGCAATTGTTTTTATCATTTTGGCATATTTATTTCCCAGTCTTTGAGTTGTTTGTGTGTATGTGGAATGTATTTTCAAAATTGGAATTATATGTGCTATTTATATATTACTCTGTTCATTTTACTTTTGTCATGAATGCTTTCCTTTCCTTAAATTGTTCTTCTGAAATATGATTTCTTTAACAATGATGTGGCATTGTCATATAGATATATCACACTGTACTTTCCATCTAATCATTTTCCCAATAGAATTTTAGTTTTCGTGCATTTTTCTTTATTATAATACTTCTGTGAACATCATTTTACATAAATCTTTGTGTATGTCACTCATTTCTTCAGAATAAATTTGTATTTAAAATTATGCTAATGTAGAGGTAATAAAAGAACGAGTAGGCCAGGTTTTGATATAGGTACAAATGTTTGGGGCATGCATCTAAAATCAAAAATGCTTCTTAACACAAATTTTAAATTTTACTTACAAATCATATTCTAAATTTTTCAGCCACATATGCAACAATCCCTTTATATCATATTCTGAAATGCATCATTCTGTTGTAATGATATTTTGTTAAACAAATTTTAAATCGTGTGAATGTAGAGATCTTATGTCATTTTATCTGGAGCCTAGTTAAGGGGGAATTTTTTAAGGTCATATGACTATCCTTTAAACCTCAATTTCTTTGCAATAGCATCATGATGACTACATCCTAGGAAATCTGGAGTTGTAAGCATAATTATGGGCTTAATTGTTTTCCCTTGACCATATGCATATATTGTTGTATACATATACATTTGTGCATAAATACACACGTTAAATATATGTATTACATAAATTGCATGTAACATATTGCACATATTAAGCACAATGAAACATGTATTTATATATTTGTGTTCATACACAACATCATAATTTTAAACATATATTTTCTAAAGAGTTTGTGCATACAGTCACAAGATTTGACGTATGTGATGTGTTTTAATCAGGTGACCTTTAGAACAATAAATACAATGCTATATATAGCAATCTGGTCTACTGTTAGTCTCCACTTGCCCCCGCTGTAAAATATTGCTGAGAGTTTATGTCAAAAGGAGCTCTAGCATCATGGTCCAAAGCAGACATTCCCCGAACAAAAAAAAAAAACGGAGTCAAAAGACACAGACAGGACTTCCTTTTCTGTCTCATTTTTGATATATCTGTGGGAAGCTTTCCGCCTATACAACAAATCATTCCTAGGGAGGGCTGCATCACGATACGAGAAACGAACAAAAAAAGAAATGATTTCTGATTCCCATGGGAAAAATTGGTCTTATGTGAAAATTAAACTCAGTGTGTTATAACATTTGCTACATAAACCTGAACAAAAGAAAAAAAAAAAAACTTGTGAGAAGATGCTTTTTCTCTCCACAGTTATCTTTCATAACTATCTCTTTAGTTTCTGTGATGCTGCCCAAATTCTTTGGTCTACACTGCAGTGTTCTCAGAGGGTTCAGCACGTGCTCTTCCAGACCAGACCCTGGTAAAGCAGAATCAAGCGACAGGATAGCCCTGCCCTCATGCAACCTTGACCTTGACTTTTTTTTTTTCTTCTTCTTCTTTTTTTTTTTTTTTTTTTTTTTTTTT
>NC_037673.1:164134966-164159106 GCF_003255815.1 Theropithecus gelada
AGGAAGGAAGGAAGGAAGGAAGGAAGGAAGGAAGGAAGGAAGGAAGGGAGGAAGGGAGGGAGGGGAAGGGAAAGGAAGGGAAGGGAGGAAGGAAGGAAAGAAGGAAGGAAGGAAAGAAGGAGAAGGGAAGGGAGGGAAGGAAGGAAGGGAAGGAAGGAAAGGAAGGTAAGAAGGGAGGAAGGAAGGAAAGAAGGGAGGGAGGGTTGGAGGAAGGAGGGAAGAAAGAAGGAAGGAAAGGGAACTAAAAGGAAAGAGATATATACTTAAAGTAGGCAGTCTATAGGATTCATTGATAATTATCTGCATAACAGTAATAGCCAACATTTATTGAGGATCCACTCAATGTCAGGTGTGTGCTGAGCCGCTCATTTAATCCACACAATATTCCTAAGAAATACTTTCCATCATTTTCACTATTTTCATATGAGGAAACTAAGATGTAATAATAATAAGTCATTTGCCTTAGGCTGCACAGGTTTAAGGTGAAGCAACCAGGCTCTGACCCCACCTGCTACTGACAGTTTCCTTATTAACCATCGCCCTATCCAGCCTCCTCTAATCAGCAGGGCTGTCCCGACCTGACCGTGACCCTGACCTTCCCTCTTCTTCCTTGTTCCTCCTCCCTATCACTTCTCTTCCCCTCCTTCCTCACTTCCCTCCACAGAAATGCAGACATTGCTTTGTTTTTCACATAACCACTTAACTTCTTGTCAAGCAAAACCTGAGAGCCAGAAAGGAGCTCAGTTCAAGTCCAAGCCTTCAAGATGTCTGGAAAGGCAGCCTCCCCACTACCAGACTTGCCTTTAGGTTTTGTTTAATTCTGCCACTTGCAAAGCAAATGCCTGAAGGCGGGCACCTGCCTTTTAGTCTAACATGCCACCTCCCTGTCAGGCAAATTTCAATTTACCATGCCTCGGCTTGTCCAACTGTATCTTCATCAATACTTCCAAGATGGCAGTGACAAGCGTTTCGGGTACTTAAGGCAAACCTGCATGACAGTTTTCCTTGACACTTGCATTTTTAAAAAGCTTTGCCTGGGGCCCTAGGAAACCCAGCATTTAAGAAACTAGGAACCTTTCAAGGAAACCCAGCTTTCAGAGCCTGCTGCCCTGGGACTTGTTTTGTGATAGGGATGCTGCAGGGTCTGCCTTAGAGTATATTAAGTGCCATGGCAATATTTATGTGTTGCCACTAAATGATGGTTACCTTTCTTAATGGCATTTTTTTTTTTTGGATGACTGAAATGTATGGATCTGTTCTGTGCATTGTCAGTGGGTATGTGGCTGGCCTACAAACACACTTAAATGGCACACTTCTGCACAACATTCCTTTCTGAGTATCCAACAGATATATGTAGGCAGGCAGACATGTCACAGGGGTTGCCATAAAGCTTAATTAATATCCCTGAAGAGTTCTTGTGTCATTTAATGAAGAGTTCTAAATAAGAAGAAAATATCATACCTACGGCTATTACACATACAAAGAAATGTGAGTAAATACGTCAATAGGTCTTCTTCTATTTGCTCATGCCTGAAAGAGTCTGATGTAAATTCAAGTGGGAAAATAGATAGCAATAGAGATGACCACTGTTTATTTGGGGGGGGGGAAGCAACAGTGCCCCAAACTTAAATACTTGAAATTACTATACACATTTGATGTGAGAGGAGCAAATCTATAATAAGCAAAAAGGAGTGGCAGCTTTATTTTTCTTTTGTTTTCTTTCACCTCTGCCAGCCCCTATATTTAGAATTGTTTTGATGACTTAAGAATTGTCGGTAGCTATACAAGAATTCAGATAAATCATTTTATTTTCCTTCCTCTGCCTTGAAGAAATCCCATATGATACTTTGTCTGTCCCCGTTAATTTTTACACCATTTATATACCTTCCTCTTTCTCTTCTTTCTTTCCTTGCTTATTTGCTTCATCTACCCAGCAAATGCATCTTGAGCACCTACAAAAATAACCACTACTGGATTTTTTGGTTGGTTGGTTGGTTGTTTTTTCACTTCTTTCTGGGCCTTAGGATACTGATCTAGAAGCAGAGAGAAATGAATTAGAACTTCATTTCTCAAATGAGGGATGCTGTGGAATACCAGTTTTAAGGCTGAGAAGAAGTTTGGTATAAAACTTACAAAAACAACTGGAATAATAAATCATGTAGAGTACTGGGATATTTATTATATTTAAATATTAGGTTTGTGAAGATCTGCAGTAATCTTCTAAATTCTGTTTATTCCATTTCCCAAATATCATGGAACCCTCTCTTTATCTAACACTAGCAATATACAAATATACTTGTTGATCCAAAAAGCACATTTTAAGATGTTGTATTTCAGATTCAGATCCTCTCTGATCTTATGACAGAAGTAGAAAAGCCAGAATTTTTTCAAGCCCTAACTGCGAAGGACTTTGTGATCTTGCCTTCTAAAATAAAACATAATTTTTCTCTCAGCATAAATTTTTAAAATGAATTTATACCCAAACTCAATTATGAAGTCAGGCAATATTTGGGCTTGGTACAAAAGTACTGTTTATAATACAGTGCTTAGAGTGTAGGCTAACAATAAAAACTTTTGTTTAAAAATTTAATGGATATTATTGGGTATATACCCAAATGAATATAAATTATTCTACTGTAAAGATGATGCACATGTATGTTCATTGCAGCACTATTCACAATAGCGAAAATATGGAATCAACCAAATGCCCATCAACAGTAGACTAGATAAAGAAGATGTGGTACATATACACCATGGAATACTACGCAGCCATAAAAAAATGAGGTCATGTCTTTTGTGGGAACATGGATGGAGCTAGAGACCATCATCCTTAGCACACTAACAGAGGAACAGAAAACCAAATACCACATGTTTTTACTTATAAGTGGGAGCTAAATGATGAGAAGAGAACATGTGGACAGAAAAAGGGAAACAACAGACACTGGGTCCTACTTGAGGGTGGAGGGTGGGGAGAAGAGAGAGGATCAGAAGAAAAAATGCCTACTAGGTACAATGCTTAGAAGCTGGGTGACAAAATAACCTGTACACCAAACCCCCATGACATGAGTTTACCTACATAACAAACCTGCACATGTACCCTTCAACCTAAAACAAAAGTTAAAAGGGAAAAAAGAAAAGTATTATTTATCACATATTAAAATAAGACAAGTGAATATATAAAAAATTGAAGAACTTAAGCTGATGTATGAGTTCTTCTAAATACTTTATAGAATACATCCAATAAAACAGAAAAAAAAAATGTCATGGATAGATAGCTTTCCTAGAATGTAAACCCCACTAGGCTCTCCCTGAAAGCTCTTTCCTGAAATGAGAGCCTGCTGACTTGGAGATGCTAAGACATTTACTAAGGTATGAAATATTTTGACTCTTTCTACTACTGCTGCCACCTGGCTCCTTGGTGATACTTCTTGTTTTGTAATTCATTAACAGTTTTCAAAAACAAACTCAGGATATGGATAGGATGCAAAGAGACTGGCAAAATGTTTACTGTCAACCAGAATTTGAGCTTCCTGAAGAGTTCAATGTTGATTATCATTTTCTACATTTAGAAAACAACTAGAAGTTTCTCAAAAATTAACCATTTTATTATCATATTATATAGTTAGGATGTTTGTCCTCTCCATGTCTCATGTTGGAATGTGATCCCCAATGTTGGAGGTGGGGCCTGGTGGGAGGTGTTTGGGTCATGGGGGTGGATCTCTCATGATCAGCTTGGTGCGTTCCTCCTGGTAATGAGTGAGTTCTTGCTCTATTAGTTCCTGCAAGATCTGATTATTTTAGAAAAGCCTGGCACCTCCTGCTCTCTTTGTCCCTCTCTTGCCATGTGACGCCAGCTCCCCTTCCCCTCTGCCATGATTGGAAGCTTCCTGAGGTCCTTACCAGAAGCATATGCTGATGCACGGCTTCTATTACAGCCTGCAGAATCAGGAGCCAAATAAACACCTTTTCTTTGTAAATTACCCCGTCTCAGGGACTCCTTAATAGCAACACAAAGTGTACTGAGGCACCCCTATGATCCAGCAATTCCTCTTCTAGGGAGAACCCCCAAAGATTTGAAAGCAGGTGCTCAAACAGACATTTTCACACCAGGGTTTGTAGCAGTACTATTTACAAGAGTCAAAAGGTGGAAACAACCCGAATGTTCATCAATGGATGAATGAATAAAGAAAAAGCGTGTACACACACACACACACACAAAAGGAAAGGAAACAGTATTCCACTATAAAAGGGATGAAGTACTGATACATGCTACAATGGGGATGAACTTGAAAACATGATGCTAAGTGAAAAGAAGCCAGGCACAAAAGGTCACATATTGTATGAGTCCATTTATGTGACATATCCAGAATAGGCAAATCCATAGAGATAGAAACCAAATTAGTGGTTGCCAGGAGCTGCGAGTGAGAGAGTGAAGGAATGGCGAGTTACTGTTTAATAGGTTTTGGGGGGAATCTGAGGGTTTTTGGGGGGTGATGAAAATGTTTTGGAACTTAAATAGAGGCAGAATTTAAACACTGTGAATGCTCTAAATGCCACTGAATTGTGCACTTAGAAATGGTTAATTTTGTATCATGTGAATTTTACCTTCTAACGTAAATGACGAGTTAATGGGTGCAGCACACCAACATGGCACATGCATACATATGTAACAAACCTGCATGTTGTGCACATGTACCCTAGAACTTAAAGTATTAAAAAAAAAGGAGTTCATTTAAAAAATTAATTAATTAATTAGAGAAAATAGCGGAGGATCAGCGTGTCACCCTCTGTATAAAACGTCTACTCAAGTGAGACACAGCAAGATAGTCAGGCTACAGAACCAGTCTCTTGCTCCAGTCTTCTCCTACAAAGGTGCCAGGAAAAAAAAAAAAAAAAGTCTATCCTCAAAACATTCCTTGAAAGGGTTAACCTAAAAGTCACAATGCAAAATACCCAGTACATGTGATTTGATTAATAGTGGTAAATGGATCTGAGTGTGTAATATGTTGACATCTGAAAGACATGATCCCCATTCAACGTCATGGCAAATGCAACTCTTCACACAGACGTCTTGAAGCACCAAAGATAAGGAAATTTAAAAAAAAGGTGCACCGGGCAGGACTGCTTTGTTACACAGGTAGAGGAAAAAGAGAATGCTAAATGGATTCTTCTCTAGGTGGAGGAGGGTCAACATAGGATTTTTTCAAGATGAAAACCATTCTGTCATATTCTATTAAAAGTGATTCGGAAGAGAAAAATGCACCATGAAATCTTCATGTTTGCAGAGATACCAAACCTAGGAAGATAAACTGCTGTGTGGGTGGGCAGAGAAGTAACAGATAAGGAGCATGTACATTTACCAAAAATTCTTCCAGACTTATAGGAAGACTATCTCTGAAGTCCCAGTTACAAACTGGGAACTGGCCAGGCAATTTGTGTAAGTAATGCCTGAAGATATACGTCCACTGGGTTCCTGTGGGAAGAAAGGAGGGGATAGGGCTGCAAAATACACAGCATCCCTATAGAAACTCTAGAAATTATCAAAAATGCATTATCCCACGATTTTCCAAAATCATTAGGTATCTACAGTGGAAATCATCACGATTATAGCTGAATCCCTCAAGAATGACAGAAAACTTGAGGATAATTCCAACCTAAAAGATCAATAAAATGAAGAGACTCCCACAAAACACACCAAAGTGCTCCTTCGAATAGAAAGACAAAGACTTCACAATGGATTTTTCAAAAATAACCATGTGTAGGAATAATAAGGACATGATGTTGTTTATCGAAATCTTGAAAACCAGAGTGACAGGGGATTCCTTGACAAGGACACTACAGGGAAAATAAATAAAAGTGTTGCATCTGAGAGCAGACAGAAACTTTCTACATTCATCACCTCCTACAGGCAGTATAAGATGATCTTTCAAGATCTTTTCAACATCTATGTTGGTTCATGCCTTTATTCATTAACTAAAAATTGTTGGAGCACCAAGCATGGGCTGGGCATTCTTCCAGGGGCTGGAGATACAATGGTGAGGAAGATGACAAAATCCTGGCCCTCCTGGAATGTGCATGCCATTGGGAAAATCATGTGACAAACAAGGAAGGAAGGAGATAGCTGTCCAAGGTGATGCATGTTAAATGAGATATCTTAATGCAGGGTGAGGTAAATAGGCCTTTGTATTCCACCCCCATCTCTGGATGTGGACTGTTCCCAGCTATAACATTGGACAAGGTAGGATGCAAGATGCTAGGATGGGAAAGGCTGATCAAGAAAGCCTTTCTGAGGAAGTGAACTTTGAGGATAGACTTGAAAGACCTGAGAAAGAGGAGCCATGCAATGAGAAGAGAGAAGGAGAGGAGGAGAGAAGTTTCCAGACTGAGGGAAACACAGTGTGACTACCTGGATGTGGGGAGGAACTTGGCCTCCTTAAGGAACAGAAAGAGGGTGGCAGGTGCCTTGGGAGCAGAGCCTGGAGAGGTTAGGAAGAGATGACCTCGACCATCACAAGACGCCTTGTAGGCCATGATGTGGAGCAGGATAACTTCTAAGTGTAAGGAAATGGGAAGATTTGAAATATGTTTTGATTTATGTTTGTAGGAAATGACTGACTCCTATGGGAAGAAGGAGTGTCAAGGGCAAAGTGGAAAGAGGGAGACCTCTTTAAAGATTGCTGTGTGCAGCAGGCCAGGTGCAAGGTGATGTAGAGGTGTGAGTGGTAAGAAAAGGACGGGGATGTGTTGGAGGCAGAGATGAAATCAACTGATGATGGATTGGGTGTGAGAGAAGGACAGGAACCATGGCAAAGCCTAGTGAGGTAGATGGCATGGTGCCCACCCAGATGTCACCCTTCAGGACTGGAGCAGGTGTCCTTGCAGTTGCTGGTAATGTTGGCAGCCAACAGAGCTCAGCCAAGTCCCTCCCTGAGATTGACCTTCAGCAGAGGAGAGCCACCTCTTCCAGGGACCCCCTCTGGGAACAGTCCAAATCCAGTGACTGATCTGAGTAGGATATGAAGGCCCAGCCTCCTTTGCCCAAATTGGAAGAACTCAGCAGAGCCGTCCCTGCTCCAGAGCTTTCCATGGAATCGCCATAGGCCCCTCTGCAACAGATCACAATTCAGCTCCCCTCCATTCCCACCCAGGGAGGTCTGCTTCCTTCACTCCTTCACACATGGTCTTCCCAAGAGCACATTCAAATACACTTCTTGCATGCAATATATTCCCATTCCTGGGGGTGGCTCCTGCACAACTAGAGAAGTGATGACATCTGTAACTGATATCAGTGAAGCCTGGAGGAGAAGAGAAGTTTGGAGTGGAAATCAAAAGTTGTGTTTTGGTCATGCTAAACTTGAGATGCCTACCTATATCCAAATGTAGACAGGGTAATAGGTGTAATATTGAGGGCTGACTAGAATATTCTGAACAAAAACCAAAACCCTCAAGGCAGAAGTCAAAGAAGACAGCTGAGCTCTTTCATCACAAAGGCCTGTGCTGAATTCCTCAGGAGTCTCTCCTATCCTAGTAATTTTCAGATAGAATGTTCCTAAATGTGCTTCGTTAACTCAAAGAGATGGCATAGTTAGAACCCTTTGTACTTGGTCTAAATCCAGATCCCCTTGGCCGGGCATGGTGGCTCACGCCTTTAATCCCAGCACTTTGGGATTAAAGGTGGATCACCTGAGGTCAGGAGTTCAAGACCAGCCTGGCCAACATGGCGAAACCTTGTCTCTACTAAAAATACAAAAATTAGCCGGGCATGGTGGCGTGTGCCTGTAATCCCAGCTACTGGGGAGGCTGAGGCAGGATAATTGCTTGAACCCGGAAGGCGGAGGTTGCAGTGAGCAGAGATCGCACCACTGCACTCCAGCCTGGGCAACAAGAGTGAAGCTCTGTTTCAGACAAAAAAAACAAAAAACAAAAATCCAGATCCCCTGCCTTCAAGCTGTGAATACTGGCTACCTTTTCTTCCTGCCACTGGCCCGGATCACATTGCCCTTCTTTCACATCCTCAAAAATTCAGTCTTTCTCACCCCAGGGACTTTGCACATGCTGCTCCTGCTTCCTGGGATGCTCTTTTATACCATTCTTCATATGGTCAATTACTTCTTATCCTCAGACTTCTCCTGAATCCCATGGTACTTCTGACATTTTGAAAGCATTTCACGTATTTATTGTTTACCTGGATGTGAGTTCTGTTTATCTGTTCTGTCTCTCAGATTGGAAATTTCCTATGAGGATAAGGACTTATTCATCAATGCATCCAAGCATCTAGCACCATGTGATACATATTCCATGCTCAATAAATACTGGCTGGGCAGTGATTTCATATTCGAGATATTGTGTTCATTGCAGAGGTGGAGGCAATGCAGTACATACATGTATTAAACACTTCCTGTGGGCCCGCTTCTGTGCTCTCAGCTTATATTCATGTTCTCTTTCAACCCTTCCAATAGTTCTGGGATGTAAATATTGCTGTTGTCTCTATTTTTTTAAGAGGAGGCATCCGAGGCCCAGGGAGAATACCTAGCTTTCCCCACATCATGCAGCTCCTGGTGGAGTTGAGATTTGAGTCCAGGTGCACCTGGCTCCAAGCCCGTTCATTTTCCCCTCTACCATAATTAGTGAATTCCTTCAGCAGACTTTTTGAGCACCTACTATGAACAAGGAAAAATACCAGAAAACAAAAGAGAGAGAGCCTGGCTTTGTAATTTGACTTAAGAGACAAGACAAAAACAAATGTAATCACATGAAGCAGAATATGATATAGGGACAGACCCAGAGGGTCATTCCAGCCTGAACATTGTCTGACTGTCTGAATGGTCCAGACACTAAACGCGATGGGAGAAATCATCCTGCTCCTTGGCTGTGTCTGAGGGTGTGCATTTTTTCTTCATCCACCTCTAACTGCTGGTGAACACAAATATAAGTCCATTCGGAATGGCTGTCTGGACACTCCCATATGATAGTGCATAGCGAATTCAAGGTCAAATCTGAAGTCAAAGTCAGACGTCTTTGTTTTTTTTTCCCCTACTGTATCAAGACTCTTACCAATTAACTTGAAAAAAGTCACCAAGTTAACAACTCCAGAGGGGAAAAAAGAAAGAAAAAAAAAAAAAGACTCTTCATTTCATCCAAAGACTCTGAAATGGATTTGCTCACAAAACACCAGGTTTCTTTAGTGACCTCGAGAGACCTTGCCTGTCACACTGAGCAGTATATCATTTCATGGAGGAAAAAAAAAAAGTTTTACCATGAAAAAATGCTATGTTATATCACAGTGTGACACTATTTAAATATCAAGAGTTGAAGCTTCTATTTAGAAAACGGAAGGCAATAAATTGAGTTGCTAATTATTCCAGCTGTGAATATTTTTGGTACGGCTGCAAAATTTTGAAGAGGGCAAAACAGAGGATTTTCCTGTTGTTCATGGCATATGCAAATGTAGTGGCAGTCCCCTATGAGCCGCAAGGTTCAGGGATGAGAAACTTTGAAAGCCTATTTTTTCCTGAATCAGACTGGCTTGAGTCGAAGCTTAGGGAACTATGATATAAAAGGGACTTTTGACTACACTAATTGGATTATTGGCTTCTTGTTTTTCAAACTTGAGAAGTAACAATTTTAAAAATTTTAAGTCCTATTTTAAAGGAAACAATTCACTTCTCAACCTAAGCATAAATTCTCAACTGGAAGAAGAGAAGAGGCACATTAGTCACATCCCTAGTCCCTTCTCTTCCTAGGGCACAGTGGATGGGGGTGCCTGCAATTCTCCAATCACCAGGCTAATTAGAACAACTCATTCATTCAACACATATTTTAAATCAGCTGGGCGCTATGCTAGGTCAAGGAGATTTAGTAAAGGCTAAAATATACTATACATGGCTCCTGCCCTCAAGCCATTAATATCTGCATTTATTGACCATTCACTGGATGTCAATCTCAATGCTAAGCATTTCACAAATAAACTCACCCAGTCCCCCTAACAAGCCCATGAAGTAGCGACTATCATTCTCAGCCTCCTAGCAAGGTTAAGTAACTTGTCCAAGATCACACAGTGATAAATATAGGAGCCAGGATGCAAACCCTGGTTGTCTCAGTCTAGAATTTGCAGACTTAAAACTGCCTTCTAGGTACCATCCTATTGGATTTCTTAAATAATTAAATGAATAATAATCATGATGACGACAACAAAGAAATGTTTCTATGTAGAAAAAGAAGTCTTCTGACTACAAACATCAGATGTTTACCAATCTATCTCTAAAGTATAGGAGACGTTTACTTTCTATTTTTAAAATTTATATACTTGACCCAGTGCGGTGGCTCACGCCTGTAATCCTAGCACTTTGGGAGACTGAGAATGGTGGATCACGAGGTCAGGGGTTTGAGACCAGCCTGGCCAACATGGTGAAACCCCGTCTCTACTGAAAATACAAAAATTAGCCAGGCATGGTGGCACATGCTTGTAATCCCAGCTACTTGGGAGGCTGAGGCAGGAGAATCACTTGAACTGGCAGGTGGAGGTTGCAGTGAGTTGAGATCAAGCCACTGCACTCCAGCCTGGGTGACAAAGCAAGACTTCGTCTTGGGGGAAAAAAAAAATCATATGCTTTTTTTTTTTTGTAATGTGTACATTTTATATTTGCAAACAGGAAAATAAAGACAGAATGCTTAAGCAATCACCTACTTTTGCTACTCAAGTAGGGCTCAGTGGCACAGTATCCATCATTTTTCTCGTTATCTCTTCTTTCACCTCATCCTCTATGCTTCTCTCCTTCTGTTTTTGCTTTCTCTCCACGTTCCATGTCTCTGTCTCTGTCTGTCTCAGGACCCTGCCCCTTGAATTTTGCCTCAACCGGCACCATTCCTTTTCATATTGGAGAGTATATTAATGGTGCCAGAAAGGGTGGTGGTTATTTAACCTCTCTCCAGCTAAATGTTTTATTATAACTCCTGAAAACCGAATTACAGTAACTTTACATGCTACAGTACCCTTTATAGGCTGCCTCTTTATTAAACTTACTCTTTTAGAGACAATAAACCTGATGCTTCAAAGGGCATGGCCAGAACCAGTGAAATGTAATGAAATCTGGAGTTTTCTAGTGCACACCTGATCTCCCTCACTGAGCACCACGCCCCCGTTCCTGGGGTGTGTGTGCCTCTATCCTTCCCCTGGCTTTTTATCAAATTTCAGACACTGCATGTATGATAGTCAGAATATTTTAGGGATTAATGGGCTGTGTATCAATGTTTTCATCCGCTCCTCTGAATACCCGTGAGTTTATTTACTGGGGAGGTCAATTTTCTCGGTAGAACAACAGTCGACACCTGGTTTCCCTGATAACCAGAGTTGCTCTTTTGCACACAGTGCTACGTTGAGATCATTTAAGACTTTTGCTGTATTTCAAAAACACTTCCTGCTGCAGACTTCGTGAGCAAAGAACAACATGTCGGTCTGCTCTGTTAGTCATTAGTTGTCCTGGTTAGCTGAGTGGTACACTGTGATGAGATCGTGGGATAGGGGGTGAGAGAGAGAGGAAGAGAGAAACAGAAAAAAAGCGTTGACCTTTGGAGTTGAGGCAGCACACTTATTTGTGTAGTACATTTCTGTTTCACAGCCCTGCTAGGATTTTCCCCTGGGAATAAAGCCAAAACAACAGAAAATAAGGTGATCCCCTTGGTTGCAAGCTGCAAAATGGGACTTGGTGTAAAGGAATTTTATGTATGTGTTTGTTTGTTTCTCTGGTGTGATTTAAGGTTAATGACTAAGTTTACTCGTGATTGACTCAGAGAAAAGGCAAAAACAAGAAAAAGAAAAGAAATCTTTTGTTGGAGCCTCAGGTAGCTTAGCCAGCGTCCGCTTCTCAAACCTACCACTCTAGATTCGTCAAGCTCCTTCTGTATCATAAGAATAAAATAAAAATTCACAGCCTTTTGGATTGGTGGGGGCTCTTCTTGCATGGATCTTATGCATGAGGTTTTTTTGTTTGTTAGGTTTCTTTTTAAAATCTTTCATGATTGTTTAATCAGAGACAATGCATGCCCTTAATTTTCTAAGCCAATTTGAAGCAGAAACCTGGTTAACCAAGATTCTGCCTGAAATCCATATCTTTGCTGTCGTGTAAAGCATATGGGAGAATGGCTGTTCAGCTTTTAGGTGTGCTTCTCAGTTTTTATTAAATGGTTTTGTTTTCACATGAGGAAAAGTGATGACATTTACCAAAAAGATTGATAGTTTAGGGTGAAGTGATGATCCCTGTATTCTTAAGAAGTCACAGGAATGTAGGATACAGAGCTGAGAACGCAGAGCCTTTGCCTCACTATTCCATCCCAAGCCCCTAACCTGTGCCTGACAGAATGCTGGGTGCTATGACCAAAGCTCTCATCCCCCACCATGACATGACTGGGAAGGGAAAGAAGTGTGTGAGCTCCTCTTTTATTTTTTGTAAGACATCAAGGACTGGTTTTCTCTATCTCTTGGAGTGTTAGCAAACTCCAAGGACAGCACTTTGGGGGCCCCTCATTTGCCTTTCCTTTCCAAGGCACAAGTGGCCAATTCTGAGAGCAATTGAGTTGTGCTTGAAAAATGTCAAGTGCATTTGGAAACTACACATTTTTGCTGACGCCTGGAGTCCCGAGCTGAGCTACTTCCATGACCGACCGCTGGGAAGAAGTTCAGTTGGGGCATCACAAATGATTCATCTGAACACAATGAGCAGGCCCCTGAGGGGGAGAAGCTGTCTTAATAGCCGGTTCAGGGAAAAATCAGGAGAAGTCCCCTAAGCTCTCTTGGTCCTCCCTGTGACCATCTGGCCAGACCATTACCTTGTGGGTCTTGCTTCATTTTATTTGATTTTCTAGCAGCATGTGACTGGAATCCTTGGGTGAATCAAACCTTGCATTTTTTTTTTCAATTTTTTGTTATGAAAATGTTCAAACATACAGAAAACTTGGAATAGTACCATGTGAGAATAACCACCTGGTTTCAACAATTGCTATCATTTTGCCACATTTGCCTTATCTATTTTTATAGAGCTTAAGAGATAGAGATCTTTTTGCTGAATCTTTTGAAAGGAAGTTGCAGACTTCATGAAACTTCACCTAAAGATGCCCACATTCAAAGCTTACATTAAAAAATATATATCTACTAACAATCTGGTGTGTCCTCTGCAAGTAAGATGCATTTGGAAGGGCATAAAAATGATTCAGGTAGAATTTCTTAAATGTTAATGTACGCTAGAATCAGCCAGGGAGCTTCTTTGCTTCCTTTTTTTTTTTTTTTTTTTTTTTTTTTTGAGATAGAGTTTCCTTCTTGTTGTCCAGTCTGGAGCGCAATGGCACAGTCTCAGCTCACTACAACCTCCGCCTCCTGGGTTCAAGTAATTCCCCTGCCTCAGCCTCCCAAGTAGCTGGGATTACAGGTGCCCACCACCACACCTGGCTACTTTTTTTTGTATTTTTTACAGAGATGGGATTTCACCATGTTGGCCAGGCTGGTCTCAAATCCCTGGCCTCAAATGATTCGCCTGCCTCGGCCTCCCAAAGTGCTGGGATTACAGGCATGAGCCACCGTGCCCGGCCACTAGGAAGCTTCTTAATCAATATACTCCCAGACCCTATCCTCATACCTGGATAGGGCCCAGGATTTGGTACTGTTTTTAACACTGAGGGCTGCGTTAAAAACAGTACAAATTCCTGGGACCAGGTGATCACTTGAGTACTGTGTTAAAAACAGTACAAATTCCAGGTATTTATGGGACACAGTCTGAAGATCACTTCTATCGAATCTTTCTCTTTTTGTTTGCTAACTTTAATCTTCTAAAGATTAGTGACACCAGGGTGTAACTGTATCATGGGAGAAATAGGATTCTACTTATCATTGTTTTTTTGTTTAATCATTTTAAACCCCAGAAACTAGAAGGAAGGGAGATGATAACTAAACGGGTTTCTTTTAGCTGCGATCATCACAGACACCACAGTGCCAATGAGCGGCCTGAGAGATACATCCTGCGAGGGCTTATGCAGTGCTGAAAAGTATGCAGGTTGTTTTTCTGTGGAGGGATCTGGCCTTGCATGTGTAAATATAGACTCTTGCCTGCATGTACATATGCAAACTTGTAAATCTGTTTGGCAAACAGGCATCAACACGGCAGGAGGAGCCTATTTTAAAATTAAAAATGTTCACAGCACTATTCTTTTAGCATTCATTATTTTGGTCTTGGAAAAGGTTGTAAGTTATTTATTTAACAAAGATTTGTTGAGTTCCCCCACTGTAAGCCAGGCTCTATTTTAGGTGATAGGATACAGCATGAAAAAAATAATTATTTTAAACTTTATTGAAATTCAGTTCTAACGAGAGGGACAGAAAATATGTAATATGCAAATATACATATGCATTTAATGAAGAAAAATAAGGCAGTTATGACAGGGCAGATAGTAAAAGAAACTGAAGGGGTCCAGGAAGATCTCTCTGAGAAAGTGCTATGAGAGCAGAGATTGAAGGAACAAGTTGTGCAGATATTTCCAGGCAGAAGGAACGGTAAGTGCAAAGACCCTGAGGCAAGAAGATGTGATATGATGGGAACAGTAAAAGGACAATATGATGGATGGAGTAAGGGAGGATGACAGCAGTGGAAGCTTCAGTGGGAGAGGTAGCCAGAGGGCAGATCATGCAGAGTTGTAGGTCATGAGAAAGACACCTGATTTTATTCTCAATGTTATTAGAAGCCTTTGTCAGGGAGAAAGGGTGCTTTGTTTGATGACATGTGACCTAAGCTGACTTTATTTTTAGAAGAAAGTGTAGAAAATGGACTAAATTGTCAAGGGAACATTTTTAGGATTTCACGAAGAGGTGCCATATGCAAGATATAATCATAGCCTTACATGTTTCTTATAAATGAGTATGAAAAATAACATTAAAGCCAATTTAAACTTCTTAATTTTCACCATGTTGCTCTCATGTTGCTAAAACATTACTATTTTCAAGTTATTTATTCTGTCCACAAATATGACTGATACCCAGGCACTAATGTTTCCACTCTAGAGATAACAGGAGTAAGGAATATATACCAGTTCAAGTGTCCAGGAGTTCACATTCTGGTTGGGGATAGACACATTTAAAATAATATATATAGAGAGAGAGATTAATAACACCAGGATATAACTGTATCATGGGAGAAATAAGTTTCTATTTATAAATAGAATCTAAGATAGATAGATAGATAGATAGATAGATAGACAGACAGACAGATAGATAGATTTGTGAGTGCACAAAGTGATGGAGGCCATGTTAGAATAGATTCCCCAGGTAGGTGGTTAGAAGTTGGGTAGGAGTTAGCTAGGATGGGTTAGGTGAGACAGAACAGAAAAAGCCATTTGATTCAACTGAGCGGGCTTGTTAAAAGAAAGTGTGTCTTTTTGTATGGCTGAAGCATGAGTGCACAGGAGCTGAGAACACTGATTAGAAACAAGGGTCCAAAAATGGGTAGTGGTTATAGAGAGGCTGGTTCCATGTTGAAACTTAGGTCTCCCCTTTCAGGCATGGAAGAATAACCATGGATTTGTAAGCCAGAGCACACTGGCATTGTGACTTGGGAAGGAAAAGGCAGGAAGGCTAAAGGATGGGGTTGGTGGGTGAGGTTTTCAGAAATGAAATTGATGGGATTCGTTAAGCTATTGGATGGGGAAAGGCAAGGGAAAAGGAGGAAGTTCCTTGGGTAACTGGGAGTAAAGGAAGTCCAGGAGGGGTGGACTTGGGCGTGTAAAGGAATATAGTCTGAGTTTGGTTGTGACTTGTTCAAGATAGCTGTGAAATGTAGAAGACAAGCTACCCAATGCACAACGGGATGTGGGTCAGGAGCTAAGGAGTCATGAGCTAGATAGAAATGGAGCTTTGGAGACTCCAGACCCATCAGTGGTGGCTGAAGCCCTAGAAATTGGCAAGATCACTGAGGATGCGAGAACTGGAACTCGTATGTTCTCACTCATTAGTGACTCCTTACAATGTCTTTACGTTCCTTTGTTTTCATTTGATTTCCTATTTTCAACACTCACTCTGGGAGAATTGTGTAAGAAATAAATTTGAAGGAGTCCTAAATCAAATTCCGAGGTTTCTCTGTCACCCTGGCTTTCTGCTGTGGATATGTTCTAGTGTTGTTATAAGGCAGCAGACTATTATTTAGTGACTTAGAGAACTCTTCAGGTGTTTGTTCAACATTTGCCAAGCCTTAAATTAAAATCTACATTTCAGGCTCCTTATGTAGCTCTGAAGAATTAATACTAAAAGCTACTCACATGGGCTGACACTTACTATGAGACACACCTTGGTTAAGTGCTTTTGCTACGTAATCCTGCATGATATTATAGGATTAGTGATGCTTTTCCTACACAGTGTTGCAATCCTCACAGTAAGCAGTTATGAGGTACCTGTACTCTTATTACCTCTGTTTTACAAATGAGGAGATGGAGGTTCTCAAAAGCAGTGTTAGGTACTTGTCGGAAATGGCACGACCAGGAAGGACTACCAAGGTCTGTCCTGTGATACAGTGCTGTCATGAACACCATGCTTACTGCCTCCTCTTCCAAAACACCATTTTAAAATGGAGCACTAAAAGAGAGCCGTTGGAAAAGGAGTCCAAAGTCTTAGTTATGGAATCAAACTTCTAAGCTTTATTTTAACGTTAACTATGTTAAATAATTCACTAATCAGATACTCATTTTCTGACATGATTGTCAGTCGTATTGGGTTTGTTTGATCTCTGTGAAGGATTAAAATACTTTCAAGGTTTTATCTGGAATCAGCCAAGATACAAATATTTGTAATGACAGCAGTCCTGCCTTAGAAGCCCACTGGGAAAGTCTGCTGGCCCCCAGAGGCAAGGCAGTGTGGTGTAGTAGGTCTGATTAGAGCTTCTAGAGGGTCTAACTGGATGTAAATAATTTTTTTTTTTTAAGTCAGGCAGACTAGAGCTTGAGCCCTAATGACCCTGCTTACCAACTCCAAGCATCAGTTTTCTCATCTGTAAAATTGAGGTAATAATAGTACCCACTTCCTGGGGTTAATGTGAGGTTTAGTTGCAAGTGAAACATGTAGCATCGTAACTGACACATTGTAAGTGGCCAATAAACTAAGTAGCACCTACGGAAGAGGTGAAGAGAAAGGAAATAACTGTAGTAACATTTTGAAACCTTAGAATTGCAGCTGAGTAAAACTACAAGGTAATGAGAGGACTCATTCATTCATTCACTCATTCATTCACTAAAATCCCCCTCTGCATGTTGGGCTCGATGTGGGTACTGGGAACATAGAACAAACAAGGTACAAAATAAGACATAGACTGTGGCCTCCAGCTGCTCAGACTCTAGCATTTACTTAACTCCTGCCTGAAACCCCGCTACGTATTTCCTGGAAGACAAGTCATCGTTTTAAACAAGGTCTAGCAAGTCACATTTGAAGTCTTAGGAGTGGCATGTATAAGAAAGAATCGTCAGAGAATTAATGGTCCTTCCTTAAAGTGCCCGTGGAGTGACAGACTCCTGACCCTGAGGAGGAGCTATATCCTCTTCTACACTGCCTGTTCTACCATATGGTTCTGTGGTGTGGTTGTCACACCACAGCTCTGGCTAACATGGACACCTACTCAATCGATAGGCAAAGACGATTCCAAAGAACTAATCATGATCACATGACCTGGAGAAGGCATCTCAGAACAGGAATCAGGATTTCAGGGGAGGTGAAAATAGAACAACAAGGGTGAGACAGTGTAGGGTAACATGTAAGCACACAGGTTTTATCGAAAGACAGAGCTCTGGGTCTCAGTCCTCAGACAGTTGCTTGGTTTCTTCAAGCCTAATATCTCCCATCTAAAATGGAGATATTCTGCCATAAAAATCGAATGAAATAATGGCTTTTGCAGCAACTTGGATGGAACTGGAGGCCATTGTTCTAAGTGAAATAACTCAGGAACGGAAAACCAAACATCATATATTCTCACTTATAAGTGGGAGCTAAGCTATGAGGGTGCAAAGGCATAAGAATAATATAATAAACTTTGGAGACTTGGAAGGAATGGTGGAGGGGGCGAGGGATAAAAGGCTACATATCAGGTATAGTGGACACTGCTCTGATGACAGGTGCACCAAAATCTCAGAAATCACTGCTAAAGAACTTGTCCATGTAATCACAAAACAGCTGTACCCCCAAAACTATTGAAATTTTTAAAAAGAATATATCTGGATTACAGAAAGAAAAAATTAGAAATTTTAAAAAATAATAAAATAAAATGGAGATATTAAAACATTTAGTTTTTCAATAGTTGTGACAATACATTTCAAGTACCTTTCAATAGTAGGTATCTAGCTCTATCCATGTTCCTGCAAAGGACATGATCTCACTATTTTCATGGCTGCATAATATTCCATGGTGTATACATGCCACATTTTCTTTACCTGGGTGACAACATAATCTGTACATCAAATGCCAGTGACACAAGTATACCTATATAACAAACCTGCACATGTACCCATGAACCCAAAATAAAAGTTTTTTTTTTTAAATAGTGGGTATCTAATATGTGAAAACGCTTAGCATCCTCAACCTCATCATCTCTGAGGAGGTGACAGTCATTCAGTTTCCATATTTGTTTTGAATGTTTTGCAGATTGTTGTGGAAGATAACAACTAGATGCGTATGTGAAAGGAGCAAATTATGCACATTTGTGGAATTAATTTATGTCATCATTGAATGTAATGTTCGCCCCTTCTTCACTCCAGCGTAAGCTTAGTTAACTAGGATTATGCTAGGACTAGATAGACCAGGGTGGAAGAAAAACAGCTAAAGGTTGCTCCTTGGCTACCCACGGCCACTCTGACTGTTTCCCTTTTCCTGGCAGGCACTTCCTCTTCAAGACCTCCTCCGGGAGCACTCCGTTGTTTAGCAGCTCTTCCCCAGGATACCCTTTGACCTCAGGAACGGTTTACACGCCCCCGCCCCGCCTGCTGCCCAGGAATACTTTCTCCAGGAAGGCTTTCAAGCTGAAGAAGCCCTCCAAGTACTGCAGCTGGAAATGTGCCGCCCTCTCTGCCATCGCCGCGGCCCTCCTCTTGGCTATTTTGCTGGCGTATTTCATAGGTAAGTCAGGGCGGCCTCATTCAGCAACGCTGGGGGTGACAACGTGGGGGAGAGGCCATGGACTTGTGAATCTAGAGCCCCTCTGATGTCTGTACAGTTTGCTTCTTGGCTCCTGAAAGATGTGATAATGAGTGATGGATGGAGGTGATTTTTTCCCTCCTGAAATCTACTTCAATCTGATGAGTTTCTCCTTCATGTTTCTTTTTTTTTTTTTTTTTTTTTTTTTTTTTTTTTTTTTTTTTTTTTTTTCCCAACTTTCCAACTTTTATTTTAGGTTCCAGAGGTAAACATGCAGGTTTGTTACACTGGTAATTGCATGTCACAGGGGTTTGATGTACAGATAATTTTGTCACCCAGGTAATCAGCAATCCTCACCCTTCTCCCACCCTCCACCCTCAAGTAGGCCTCCATGTTTACTGTTCCCTTCTTTGTGTCCATGTGTACCTGATGTTTAGCGCCCACTTATGAGAACATGTGGCATTGGTTTTCTGTTCCTGCATTAATTCACTTAGGATAATGACTATAACCTGTTTTGGTGCTCAGGTGCAATGAAGCTGAGCTGGTATTGCAAAGAAAAGCTTAATTTCAGGGCTTCCTGGGCTTTTAAGGCCAGAAAAATTCCTGTTCCTAATGTAAAAATAATAGGCATTCATCACTTCTCACCTCGTAAGTGAATAAGAAAAGAAGAAAAAGCAATCATGTGGGGGTTGGCCTTAAGTGCTGTTGCAGAAATCTCCGTCAAAAACAAAGCAGTCTGCACTTTCATCCCTCAATCCCGCAGAACTTTTTTTCTACTTTTATGGTTCTCATTGAACTGAAAAGGAAAGCCACCAGACAAAAAATGAGCCCAATGCAAAGGAAAATAAAATCAGTCCAGATTTGGAGGCCTGAGGAGAACATTTCTTAAAGAACATCAGGATATTTTGATACTTATATCTGTGATTTTTTTAAACAAGCAAAGCAGATCCTCTTAGGAAGTAGACAACTATCCTTTATTGTTGACGGGCTGTTGGTAGAAATCCATAGGTTCTAAGTATATAATCTCAACAGGAAAAATGCAACTAACTCTTAGTTAAGCAGAGACTATCATATACTATGAGAAATAGAACTCGGGCTTTGGAGCCATTATTGGATTCAAATGGAGCTGTTTGATATTGGGCAAGGTACTTAACCTCATTGAGCCTCAGTTTCTTCATCTGTGGATAATAATGGTGATAAAAACTCATGAGATTGAAAAGAGATTAGCAAACACTCTAGTTCATGGTAGGTGTGTAACATATCAGTTCTCTTTGCCCACCACTGATGCCCATCGTGGTAGTTACTATTGATGATCACCAAATCTTTCCGTTCTTCTCCCAAGCACACAATGCAACTGCACTTTCTTGCTCCCTTGAAAATAGATATGGCCATCTGATTTGCTTCAGTCCATGAGATATTAGCAGCAGTGATGCATCACTTCCAAGCTGAAGCTTCAAAAGCAAGTTCTAGGTTTTGCCATGCATCTTTTCTCTCTGCAACAGCAAATGGCAATGTTCCAGATAGTGACCAGCTTGGGGTTAGGAGTTAAGATGACACAGCAAACTTCACAAAGGACAGGTAACACAAGTGAGAAACAAAAACCTTCATTGTTTTTTTTTTTTTTTTTTTACCAACAATAATAATAATGGTTTATTTTTGACTTACTAACTTCATCTTTTCTTTTTTTTTTTTTTTTTTTTTTTAATTTATTTATTATTATTATACTGTAAGTTGTAGGGTACATGTGCATAACGTGCAGGTTTGTTACATATGTATACTTGTGCCTTGTTGGTGTGCTGCACCCATCAACTCGTCATTTACATCAGGTATAACTCCCAATGCAATCCCTCCCCCCGCCCCCCTCCCCATGATAGGCCCCGGTGTGTGATGTTCCCCTTCCCGAGTCCAAGTGATCTCATTGTTCAGTTCCCACCTATGAGTGAGAACATGCGGTGTTTGGTTTTCTGTTCTTGTGATAGTTTGCTAAGAATGATGGATTCCAGCTGCATCCATGTCCCTACAAAGGACACAAACTCATCCTTTTTTATGGCTGCATAGTATTCCATGGTGTATATATGCCACATTTTCTTAATCCAATCTGTCACTGATGGACATTTGGGTTGATTCCAAGTCTTTGCTATTGTGAATAGTGCTGCAATAAACATACGTGTGCATGTGTCTTTATAGCAGCATAATTTATAATCCTTTGGGTATATACCCAGTAATGGGATGGCTGGGTCATATGGTACATCTAGTTCTAGATCCTTGAGGAATCGCCATACTGTTTTCCATAATGGTTGAACTAGTTTACAATCCCACCAACAGTGTAAAAGTGTTCCTATTTCTCCACATCCTCTCCAGCACCTGTTGTTTCCTGACTTTTGAATGATCGCCATTCTAACTGGTGTGAGATGGTATCTCATTGTGGTTTTGATTTGCATTTCTCTGATGGCCAGTGATGATGAGCATTTTTTCATATGTCTGTTGGCTGTATGAATGTCTTCTTTTGAGAAATGTCTGTTCATATCCTTTGCCCACTTTTTGATGGGGTTGTTTGTTTTTTTCTTGTAAATTTGTTTGAGTTCTTTGTAGGTTCTGGATATTAGCCCTTTGTCAGATGAGTAGATTGCAAAAATTTTCTCCCATTCTGTAGGTTGCCTGTTCACTCTGATGGTAGTTTCTTTTGCTGTGCAGAAGCTCTTTAGTTTAATGAGATCCCATTTGTCAATTTTGGCTTTTGCTGCCGTTGCTTTTGGTGTTTTAGACATGAAGTCTTTGCCCATGCCTATGTCCTGAATGGTACTACCTAGGTTTTCCTCTAGGATTTTTATGGTATTAGGTCTAACATTTAAGTCTCTAATCCATCTTGAATTAATTTTCGTATAAGGAGTAAGGAAAGGATCCAGTTTCAGCTTTCTACTTATGGCTAGCCAATTTTCCCAGCACCATTTATTAAATAGGGAATCCTTTCCCCATTTCTTGTTTCTCTCAGGTTTGTCAAAGATCAGATGGCTGTAGATGTGTGGTATTATTTCTGAGGACTCTGTTCTGTTCCATTGGTCTATATCTCTGTTTTGGTACCAGTACCATGCTGTTTTGGTTACTGTAGCCTTGTAGTATAGTTTGAAGTCAGGTAGCGTGATGCCTCCAGCTTTGTTCTTTTGACTTAGGATTGTCTTGGAGATGCGGGCTCTTTTTTGGTTCCATATGAACTTTAAAGCAGTTTTTTCCAATTCTGTGAAGAAACTCATTGGTAGCTTGATGGGGATGGCATTGAATCTATAAATTACCTTGGGCAGTATGGCCATTTTCACGATATTGATTCTTCCTATCCATGAGCATGGTATGTTCTTCCATTTGTTTGTGTCCTCTTTTATTTCACTGAGCAGTGGTTTGTAGTTCTCCTTGAAGAGGTCCTTTACATCCCTTGTAAGTTGGATTCCTAGGTATTTGATTCTCTTTGAAGCAATTGTGAATGGAAGTTCATTCATGATTTGGCTCTCTGTTTGTCTGTTACTAGTGTATAAGAATGCTTGTGATTTTTGCACATTAATTTTGTATCCTGAGACTTTGCTGAAGTTGCTTATCAGCTTAAGGAGATTTTGGGCTGAGACAATGGGGTTTTCTAAATATACAATCATGTCATCTGCAAAGAGGGACAATTTGACTTCTTCTTTTCCTAACTGAATACCCTTGATTTCTTTCTCTTGCCTGATTGCCCTAGCCAGAACTTCCAACACTATGTTGAATAGGAGTGGTGAGAGAGGGCATCCCTGTCTTGTGCCAGTTTTCAAAGGGAATTTTTCCAGTTTTTGCCCATTCAGTATGATATTGGCTGTGGGTTTGTCATAAATAGCTCTTATTATTTTGAGGTACGTTCCATCAATACCGAATTTATTGAGCGTTTTTAGCATGAAGGGCTGTTGAATTTTGTCAAAAGCCTTTTCTGCATCTATTGAAATAATCATGTGGTTCTTGTCTTTGGTTCTGTTTATATGCTGGATTATGTTTATTGATTTGCGAATGTTGAACCAGCCTTGCATCCCAGGGATGAAGCCCACTTGATTATGGTGGATAAGCTTTTTGATGTGTTGCTGAATCCGGTTTGCCAGTATTTTATTGAGGATTTTTGCATCGATGTTCATCAGGGATATTGGTCTAAAATTCTCTTTTTTTGTTGTATCTCTGCCAGGCTTTGGTATCAGGATGATGTTGGCCTCATAAAATGAGTTAGGGAGGATTCCCTCTTTTTCTATTGATTGGAATAGTTTCAGAAGGAATGGTACCAACTCCTCCTTGTAACTCTGGTAGAATTCAGCTGTGAATCCATCTGGTCCTGGACTTTTTTTGGTTGGTAGGCTATTAATTGTTGCCTCGATTTCAGAGCCTGCTATTGGTCTATTCAGGGATTCAACTTCTTCCTGGTTTAGTCTTGGAAGAGTGTAAGTGTCCAGGAAATTATCCATTTCTTCTAGATTTTCCAGTTTATTTGCGTAGAGGTGTTTATAGTATTCTCTGATGGTAGTTTGTATTTCTGTGGGGTCGGTGGTGATATCCCCTTTTTCATTTTTAATTGCGTCGATTTGATTCTTCTCTCTTTTCTTCTTTATTAGTCTTGCTAGTGGTCTGTCAATTTTGTTGATCTTTTCAAAAAACCAACTCCTGGATTCATTGATTTTTTGGAGGGTTTTTTGTGTCTCTATCTCCTTCAGTTCTGCTCTGATCTTAGTTATTTCTAGCCTTCTGCTAGCTTTCGAATGTGTTTGCTCTTGCTTCTCTAGTTCTTTTAATTGCGATGTTAGAGTGTCAATTTTAGATCTTTCCTGCTTTCTCTTGTGGGCATTTAGTGCTATAAATTTCCCTCTACACACTGCTTTAAATGTGTCCCAGAGATTCTGGTATGTTGTATCTTTGTTCTCATTGGTTTCAAAGAACATCTTTATTTCTGCCTTCATTTCGTTATGTACCCAGTAGTCATTCAGGAGCAGGTTGT
>NC_037673.1:164164101-164258626 GCF_003255815.1 Theropithecus gelada
TTTACCTACTTAAGCCTCAGCAATGGCGGGCGCCCCTCCCCCAGCCTCGCTGCTGCCTTGCCGGTAGATCACAGACTGCTGTAATAGCAATGAGGGAGGCTCCGTGGGTGTGGGACCCTCCCGGCCAGGTGTGGGATATGATCTCCTGGTGTGCCTGTTTGCTCAAAGCGCAGTATTGGGGTGGGAGTTACCCGATTCTCCAGGTGTTGTGTGTCTCAGTTCCCCTGGCTAGGAAAAGGGATTCCCTTCCCCCTTGCGCTTCTCAGGTGAGGCAATGCCTCGCCCTGCTTCAGCTCTCGCTGGTCGGGCTGCAGCAGCTGACCAGTACCGATCGTCCGGCACTCCCCAGTGAGATGAACCCAGTACCTCAGTTGAAAATGCAGAAATCACCGGTCTTCTGTGTCGCTGGCGCTGGGAGTTGAAGACTGGAGCTGCTCCTATTCGGCCATCTTGCCTCCTTCATGTTTCTAAATGACATTCATCAGAAGGGAAATTAAGCATCCTTACTATATCCTTTCTTGGAGATGAGCTGAGACTTGTCATTCCCGCAAACCTATCCCTCACTCTCGGAGTGGCCTTCTAGTTTTCTCCATCCTTGGATTTTAACCCAGGTCTGTGCTTTGAGATGTATGCAACATTGGTTAACTTCAGCCAAAAACCGAATTGAAGAATAGCGGTTGGCATGCCTGAGAACATCTTGATTCGAGAGAAAGCCAAAGTAGCTAGCTTATTTTCAGAGCTGTGGAACAGAAACAGGACTGACAGGCTGGAGCATCCATCCAGGTCTTTATACAGAATTGAATTACCCAGACACACTTGGCCTTGCCCATATCCCTTCCACAGTCTGTCTTCTCAGCCTCAATTCTCTCCTCACCATGGGCAGCTGAATCTGAATCAGGGGCACCTCTCCTGACAAGTGGGCTTCTGGTGACTCAGTGTATGACACATAGGTGAAGTTGCTGGAGTATCTTTCTCCGCATGCCAAAGGTGTTGGTTTAGAGCCATAGGGTGTAGCCGCGTCACCACGGAAAGTGGCAGATGCTGAGCGCCCAGAGGCAGGGTGCCACGTGCATAAGAGCTTCTCGGGCTGCACACAAAGCCTGCTCACAGTTCCTGGCCCCAACAAAGAGCCCCAGTGCTGCTGCTCTGTCAGTTGAGCCTGCCAAAGGCAGATCTCCTGGCTTAGGAAGAGGCCATGGTGATGTTTGTTAAAGTTTATTTGAAACACTTGATGGTTCTGGCTTGGTTTCAGGGCAGCTATGAGAGACCGGCCCAGTTTGGCTGTGCCATGTTGCAAAGCAAACCCATAAAACACCAGCTCAATGAAGCTGACTCCAAAACAGTTCCCAACACGTATGCTGAAACTCCTCCCATTTAAGAGAAAAGAAAAGGCAACCCTGACTGTGTTGGCCTTGCCCCTTCCCTCCGCATAAACCCTCCCTTCTTGCTCAGCACTGGGGGCTCCCACATTTTCCTTCATCCCCAGGCAGCAAGCATGGTATCTGCCAAAGAAGGAACTGGTCCCATTCTCCTAAGCTTGCCTGATGGCAAAGGGGCATGACTGTGCACCCCTACAGATCTGGGGCCCTGCCTAAGGCACCAATACAAACCAACAATTGACATAAATTTTTCACCTTCTTCCACACTAGAGCTATGATTGTCTTAATATGGAAAAATAAGCATTTATATTCCTTACCAGTTGCATTTCTCAGGAATGCCCTCCCAAAGTGAGAAAACTGACCCTCCAGGGAAAGGTGCCGTGTTCATCTGGGGCTTTGCAAAAGTCTAGCTTGCACTCTAAACCACAGCTCTATACCAGAACAGAGGCCTGAGACCTACCCAACCCTAATTTCAAGTCATGTCTTCTTCTCACTTACCTCTTGATGAAGGATGAAGTAATGGATTGACCTGAGAAAGGCGGAAGGATATCTGTTGCCCCGTTGAATAACTTGAGTAGACCCTTGTGTGTTGCTAAAGGTAGCTTTGTGTGCTTCCGCAGGTGGCTGTTCAGGGGGCTCCGTAGAAGCAAATTGAATGTGCCTTCGGGGTCTTTTCATGATTTGGCTTTGTGTCAGAAACTTCAGAAAGGGTTCATGCGCTTACTTCTCAGGCTTAATGTTCTGCGGGGCCACTGAGCACCACTGGGATCCCAGATACAGAAATTGAGGTACTGCCTGCCTCTGCCAATAGCGTCCCCAGTGCACCTTCTACTCTACTTGCAGGAGAGAGGTAGATAGCTACTGCCTGATTTATGGGGCTTGATAGTTAAAATAGAATAGCTTTCTGTAAGGGCAATCATGTACATGGGAAACCGTACAATAAGAGTTTAATGTTTTAATCAGGTATGTAACTTCTAAATGGTAGATTAGGAAATATGTTTATTTTCAGTCTGCAGGCTGCTGGAAGCTGGACCTGAGCATCTTAGCATCATTTATTAATTCATAATCCATCATTTCTTATTATGTATTCTTTAGGTAAGATTATACTTTGACCCTGGAGTATCAGAAAATAGTTTATGACACAAAATGAGTGATATAATAGGCCAATTTACCTTGCAGTGATGGCAGTGAGCATGCAGCTATAGGGCTACTCTCAGCCACTCTCCAGAGGTGACTGCCGGTCTGCAAGCATGGTAAGGGGTCAGGATCTGAAGTGCTGATCTTGGCCCCAGTGACTCCTTTCTCCTTAGCCTTGGCAAACTTGTTTGCCTTCTGGGTCTTGGTTTCCTAAGTACATCATGGGAGCAGGATGATTATTTACGTGCAGAAACTCAGAAGTATGGTGAGGATTAATTAATGTGTATAAATCACTTTGAAGATGAAAAGCAGTATATTATTACTTACCAAGCTGCAGGGGCATAAACAGTGCATTGCAAACACAGAGAAAAGTGCCTTTTGGAAGAACCAATGATTGTGCCCAGCTGGAAAACAAGCCATCAGGGAAGGGCAGAAAGACAACATAAAAACCGAGGCCTTCTGTTAAGGAGACCGGCGCTTTTAAGGGCTGAATCCATTCTGGTTCACACATGACTCTGCATTCCACTAGAACATGACAGCTCCTGAAATTGATGCATCAGCCTCAGGACCTTTATGGACAGGCAGTGGGTTCAGGCCTGCCAGGCACTGTGACAAATAAGTGAAATTATCATCCTTGCATGTTCAAACCCGAAGAAAGAAGACTTTCCAGAAATGAGCAATTTGGAATAGCTCAGCCCCTTGACAAGTTCTTCCATAGATCCAGGCCCGTGGGTGAGTGTAAAAGGAGAATGCCAGCCCTTGTGCAAACTAGAAGACCCAGGCCTTTACCAATTCAGCAAAGATGCCCAGTTCCCACCCACACAGCTGGGGTCAGAGAACTTTTATGATATGCTCCTCCATCAGACCCTCTCTGTGCCAAATTCTCTCAGTGTACAAACATCCTGGAATAAATTACTCTGAAAAGCTGCATAAACCACCAGGGGACCACTTTGTGCATCACTCAGGCCCTGGCACAAACAATTATTTGTGGGAATACTGGTTTAGGAGGACTGGTTTAGGAGAATTTTTCTGTGAAATGCAAGAGACTTTCCTCTCAGGAAGGTGTCTTTCTTCTTTAGACAGCTCAAGTACTTTCATTGCCTGCACCACCAGAAGTCCCTAAGTTTCTGAATCATGTAACCAAAGTATTTTATAACCAACCTCACCTATTTTATACTAGATGTGTTGTGTTATCTTGATAGTATGCATAACAATCACTAGTTAGAACCTTCTACCTGTTTAGAACTAGAAGCATTTCCATTTGAAGCACTTTTTTTGTTTGTTTGTTTTTGAGACAGAGCCTCACTCTGTTGCCCAGGTGCCCAGGCTGGAGTGCAGTGGCATGATCTCGGCTCACCGCAACCTCTGCCTCCCGGGTTCAGGGGATTCTCATGCCTCAGCCTCCCAAATAGCTGAGATTACAGACCTATACCACCACGCCCAGCTAATTTTTGTGTTTTTAGTAGAGACGGGGTTTTGCCATGTTGGCCAGGCTGGTCTCAAACTCCTGGTCTCAAGTGATCTACCCGCCTCAGCCTCCCAAACTGCTAGAATTACAGCCATGAGCCACCGCACCCAGCCCATTTGAAGCACTTTTATATAGCTATTCAATTTGAATCATATCCCCATAAAATCTGCATATTATGATCATTTGACAAGCACTGACACTAAGGCCCAGAGAGTCTAAAGTCTCCTGGCTAGGTAGGTAGTTGCAGGGCAAGCACTAGGCCCTTGGTCTCTTGATGTCTCATCGAAGGTCTTTCTCTTCACTCCTTTCTCCTCAAGATTGAAGTTAACCAGTTTCTCACATACTGTATGAAACTGAAATCAATGGTCCCGTTAGTAGCATTAACTCACCTTATCTAGTTCTGCCCTCTTTAGCAAGGTAGAGTAATTGGTTCCTCCTTCCTGAATCATCTTCTAACTCAGTGGATAGAAGCTATTCTATATTATAGAATATAGAATATTGAATCTCCTCAGTATTATAATTGGTCCTCATATTTCTGCTTTCCAGTTGTCTTATGTTATAGAGGTCAGCAAACGTTTTCTGCAAAAAGTTGGAGACTAAATATTTTTGGTTCGTGTTCTACTTAGTGACAACTGTTTAACTCTGCTGTTGTATGTTAAAAACAGCCACAGACAGTGTGTAAACAAACAGGCGTGGCTGTGCAGCCATAAAACTGTAATTATGCCCCCTGGTTTTTGACTTTTAAGTACTTTTATGTGTTATGAAATATTATTTTCTTTTTAAAAAATTTCAGCCATTTAGAATGTAAACCCATTGTTTAGGTTATGTGCCATACAAAAACAGGTGGCAGCCTGGATTTGGTCCACAGGCCATAGTTTGTCAACCCTTGTTTGATTACATTACAACTTATTTCCTAAGAATACCTTTCAGGGTGTCACATCTTTATTACAAAAAATTGCTTTCCAACTGTCTTTTAAGAGTCCAACCATATGTCCACTGCCAGTGAAGCAGGTGACTGACATTTTCTGATACTGCAACTCCATTTCATAATGAGTAATTGCATCTGACTTTCTGGCCCAAACCAAAAAATAGAAAAAGCAAGTCACTTTTCTCTTTAAATACTTTCCACAGGATAAATTTTTCCAAGGAAAATTTTAGGAATTTTAGGACACTTCATCCTGAAAGCATAGCTTTTAACTAGACTGCTTGAAACAGTGCTCCAATCCACGGATAGAGTGAAATTGCCTGGCCATTTTGCCTAGTACTCATTTGTCCTCAATCTTTGATTATCCCAGGTTCCTCTGGAAAATTATCACCTGTTTTTAGAAGTTACTCAGTTTCTGATGCCTTCATTGTTGAGATTTTCCAACAGATGGTAATAGTGCTGTGTCATGGAATGACATCATTGCTTTCTTGTCCTAGGTTAACATTGGAATAGATCTAGTTTCCTTAAAAGGCATCAAAGTTCTTGCGGGGCTACCCCACATCAAGGAAGAAAGATGCCTCTCATGTGTGACTCTGTTGTTTAACTCCAGATAATCTTAGAAATTCTAAAGCGAGAGTCAACACAAGAGTTCGGCATGACATGGGACTCAGACTGTCACCCCTGAGCTAAAACAATACACAACATACACTGAGCTTCTGCCAAAGACACTTCATGGGATTGGGAAGGGAAGGCAGGAGAGAGAAAGATAAGAGCATTTATGTCATCCTAAATTAGTTCTTAGCTCTTCAGATCTCTGCCAAACTAAAATACATATATATATATTAGAAAGTCACCTTGTCTTTTTTCACTACAGTAATTCCTGCCAAATATGAAATACTATGTTTGAAGTTAGCTGCTCAACACTCTGTCTTCTGCCACTCTGACTTTGATCTGGAAAGAACACGGGCCATCAACATGTCAGGATGTTAAAAGTGTGGTAATTTGGGGTGCTTTCAGTTTCTTTTGAAAACAATGAGAGATTATTTTCTATGGAAACTAAAAGCCTACCATGTGTTTAAAGTTGCTACACTTGAAAATTGATATGTTGAGACTCACGCTGATGAATCTTGCGTTCTCTGCTGCTATTTTGTGTATTCTCATCTCACTGAACAGAGCAGGTTTGGAGAAAACATAAAGAAAATGACAGAAAATGATGAGAATGGTACACTTGCCTGGCATCTTTTGTGGGGGCGCAGACTAGGAAAAATGTCAGCCCTCTCATTCCAACTCACTGCTCTTTGACTATCTGGAGCGATGGGAAACCTCATCCTCCTGTATGAATTCCAAGTTGTGTACTTACCTCCCACATCTAAAGGGCAAAATGCTAATGATTAAATCCGAACGGTCCAGCAAAGAACATTTCCACCCAACTCCCAGGGCCCAGATGGTCAAACTGAGAAAAAGCGATCTGCCCACAAGTAAGTCAGGAGACCCAGTTATATTATCTATGCCAGTGTTAGTAGCAGACTTCTTATCTAATAGATATGCTAATGTGCTCTTAACCTGATAATAAAGTCCTGTCAGTGCTTACACACTGGTGAGTCTTTGGCAGGGGGACTGCCATTTCATAACTGCACATCTGATTTCAGAGGGCCTGTCAATTTATGGAAAGAAAATTACATCATTCATTAGCTAGGCCTCCATCACCTAGTGGCCATGTGGCAATATTTGTACCTCGTGTTTGACATTCAGAAAAAATGAATCCCTCTGCTTCAGAAGAGGATGTGACCTCTTTAAAAACATATTTGTGCAATCTGGGGGACTTGAAGTGCTTCAGGAGGGTCAGCAGCTGTGGGGAGATGCCTTTGCTTTCCTCTCCGAGATTCCCATGAGAAATCAGGATAATTGGCCAACGCAGGGCTTTCCCGCCCTCGTGGGCAGATGCTGGCAATGAGAGCCAGGAAGCAGATTTTGATCTTGACTTTGTAGAACATCATAATACAGAACCAGAGAGGAGTGATAGGTGCCACAACCCTGCACACCTCAAGGGCGCCAAGGAAACGATAGTGGGTCTGCCAGTCCAGGACTTCATGCCTCCACAGAGTATACATTGAGTAAATGAATATGGAGAGTTCTCCACCTACTATCCCTGAATCACCATTCAAGCCTTGCCCTGGACTTTCTGTCTGTAACGATGATCTCTCTAGCAGTCATCCGTCCAGAAGCAGTAATAGGATGCTAGAACATCAGTGTTGACTTCTTCGCACACCCTACTTATTTGACTGGATTCCTTTGGGTGGTGGCCAAGCCAACAGGCCCTTCAGCTTTCACAGCGTGCTTTAAATTCTCCATTTCTGAAGTCTTTTCTTGGTTTATTTATTTGTGCTTGGGGTTTCCTGATTGAGGATTCTGAGCACAACTTCTAATGGACTGTAAATTACTGTTATTTCATTCTGTGTTTCACCTGGAACACAACTTCAGGTTCTTGCTTTGCCTTGGTAATTAGACAAGAAGCAGCTTGATGTCACAGAAAGCACGTATATGGACTTTGGTGTCACAGAGGGCTGTGTTTGAAGTCTGGCCTGTATACATAAAGTCCATATAACAATGGGCTTGCTATTTAAAATCTCTGCACCTTAGTTTCCTCATCAGAAAAATGGGGAGAATTCCTACTTTGTAAAGATGCCTCAAGCATTCATTGAAATGGTAGATGCATGCAACTCTTCTTCAAATCCAGTATGTCATCAATTATGAGAAATGCCCTCATTGTGCATCCCTAAGGGGGAAAGAGGTTGTCAATTAAACTCTGCCGTGATTTCTTAGCATTTGTAATTTTTATTTTATATATTTGGAAAGAGATAGGCATAGGCATTCTACATTGATGTAACAACCATGTGCATAGGTAGGTCACAAAGGCCCTGTAATACAACACCAATTATAAGGTGCATTCTGATCCCAGACTTGTGGAAGTATTTTAAAAATTCTGAATCTTATAGTCAGTGGAACATGGTGGTACCTGTCACACAATAGAAGCTCAACTAAATGGAGCTATGGTGATTGTTGTACTAGCCACTGCACACCTATGCCAGGTCCAATGAGAAGAGTATGCCCAAAATAGTGACTTGCACTGCCCAGCACTTCGTAGGCAACAGTACATATTTGTTGAACTAATGAATGCTGATTAGGGTTACATCTGAGTTGTACCAATTGTGGAAGATATTTTCCAAATACCCAGAATCCCCGATCCCTAGCTTCACTGTTCCCCTATGTAAGGGGAGGTTTTCGGTTTCTTGATGTGGTAATTGCCTCTGTTCCCAAATTGCACTTCTGAGTTAGAAAGCGCTTAGGCAAAGGAATGGTTAGGGGGCCGTGTAAGCACCACATTTAAGCCCTTTAGTAGTAATCTGTGATTCCCTGAAATCAAGAGAACTGGCTGAGAGAAACTGGGAAGTGTTTGTGTCTGGCATAAGGCCATCGTTTGGCACTCATATTACAAAAGTGTAGCAGAATTTAGTTGGAGTTCAAGGTGAAGAAGCAAATAATGGCATAAATCTAAAAGTCTGTTGGCTGTTTCTCTGTAAATGAGGATGTACTAAGAAAAGAAAGCAATCGCTACAAGGCACCAAGTAGAGAAAAGAACTATTATATGGTAAATTAGGTCTGTGTACACAACCCACACAGAATCTTTTGTGCTCTGAAATGCCTTGCTTAGCTACATAGCCTCATACAACAGAAACCTAACCCGAAGCAAACTTCTAAAACATACATGTTTCTCTTAAGGTCACCTAAAACCAGACTTTTTTGTGTCCTCCATTGAAAATTCTTTTATAGAAAATTCATGTTTTTATTATTAAGAATAGACACCCAGAATGTTTGCCTGAGCCCTTCTCTTATCAAACAAGTCATTTATTAAATTGATGTTTCGTAATAAGATTCTCTGCATTCAGAGAGCAAATAGTCCATCAACTGTATTAACACATTTAACATTACCATAAAAAAGAAGATAATGCATTGCATGTTCTGCTAATTTCGCTTTTTATGTCATCAGCCTTCTGGCATTAATAAGTAAATATCACACTGTATCAGGAAATATAACAGCACTAAGCTACATGTTGGTAAGAAGAGTTTTGCTAAAGAAAATACTATCCTCCCTTCTTGGAAAGAGAGAGAAATTATTAGATACATAATATGTGTCATCTTTCAAAGGCTTTTTTTTTTTTTTCGTTTGTTTCTGAAAACCAAAGCTATGGATGAGAAGAAAGGAGAAACTTTGCCTCCAACCTTTACATCTCTTTCATCATGACTTTCTTTGCAGTTATTAGGGAAGGCCCTTCCCTTGGGATGGGTTTTCAGTTGAGTTAGGTCATTTGTGTGGAGATTTGTGCAAACATGTTCGGCCCTCCCCTAGGGACTCTGTCTGTATAAAAGAAGGGCATATTACCTTGCTTTTGCCTTTGCAGTCATGATGCAATTCTCTCAGTTTGCTTACTTATATTACACCAGGAGCGTTTTAAAGTCACATTAATGAAGTTTAGATTAGACTTGCTTATATTCCACAGGGAAAGGTCAGTGGCCGTGTGTCAAATGCATTCCGTTCTTCAGGCCATGATAAACAAGATGACGTGTTTCAAGGAAGTTCAGTGTGCCTTTGAATTAGATGCATCTTTGAAACTGGTTTTAAGGCTGCCTCATGCACCAAATTTTACAAACATAGACTTCTGGGACATTCGCTAAATTTAGAGTAGTGTGTTTAAACTTTCTTTTAGTAACAAGATTTGTAGACTTCCTGAATCCCGAGAGAATTGTGAGTTAAGACTCTTTTTCCCATGAAGAAAATACTTGTTACTCTGTATATTAGTTTTATGTTAATTAATTTACAATTTATTAAATGTACTTGAATAGGTTCATGTATATTCATTCAATGTTTTTCCATTAGGCAAGAAATTTCACTTTGGCATGTGATTGGCTGGTCACATTGTGTGCTGAAATCTGCAGGCCAGCCTTAATATCCAGGACGTTTTTACTTGAAATTTTTTTCCTGGACCCAGATCCCAAAAAGCAACAAATGAAACAGTGCAGTTACCAGGAAAGTTTAAAAAGCCTGGGGTAAGTTATGTCTTACATAAGCATCTCCTGTCCTGGTGTTAATCAGGCATACACAGCAGCGATAGAAGGCATCTGAGTTTCATTTTCCCGGGACTGTCAGGGGAACAGAAGCTTTTATACTAAAAAGCTTTTTATTACCTGATTGGTATAAATCAATGATCAGCCATCCTTTTTGTTTCCTGGATATGTAGAGAGGTCTAACCAACGTGCAATAAGAAATTGAGGACGTGTGTGTCTATTTTTATCCAGTCTGTTTTCATCAAATGATGACATTATCTTTTCCCGAGTTTAAATTTATAAAGTTTTTAAGAAAAAAAAAAAAAAACCCCGCACACAAAAAAGCTGGTGTAACAGTGAAGAGTCAAGAGCCAAGGAAAGAGGAATTAATACCAAAAAGGGTGGGATGAAATTAAGTCAAGAAGAAAGAAAAAGGCATAAGATGCTGAGAACAGAGTAATTAGAACCATTAACTAGCAAGGGAAACTAGGAAATGCCATACATCAGTTGGGATAAAATATGGAACAATTAAAGGACAAAAATAGGAGGGGAAAATGGCACCCAGCGTACCAAATTACAAATATCTTCTGCACAATTTCTTGAACCTATAAGTCCAACCAAGGTAATGAGATGAAAAGCAATCGTTGTGAATTGCTTGGAGGTGCTGTTTCGCCACCTCATCTTACATCATTAAACTTTCGGTCCCCTCATGAACTGTTTAGATAAACAACAGTGGGCAACTCAACATTTATCCAAATAAACCAGAAAGCTACCACGATAAAGGAAATTGAGTTTATAGACACAGCAGACTCTTGCCTAATAGACGAGAGTAATGTGTCTAATGTTGAACATCAATCTATATTTCAAGTATAGTATGAAGGAGGGCCTCGAGAAACAACTTATGCTACAAAATCACTTTGCACTAGAGGTGGTTTATCTTCTGTTGTGTCTAATTGATCTCCATGTAATTCAGCTACAACCCTTGCTACTGAAAATGATGTAAGAGATGGAAAGATTGAACATGACCATTGGTTCTCCAGAGAGCATAGCAAGTTGGGGGTTCCAAATTGCCTTTGTCTTCAAATGTGTTGTCATTGGAATGATCCTTGAAGCCAGAGAGCAAGTCTATTTTTTAATCAAGCGAGGGCATTCTTGAACATCTTCTTTTCAATCCTGATTTTTAAAAAAATCTACATGAGGGAGGAGAATTATTTTATGCCAGACCCTTCCCCTGCCTTACTTTGCTTAACTTCATAGTGTGAAGAAAGATCCAGTAGTGATATTTGAGATTACCCTGCAATGTTAGCTCCCCATCAAATTCTATGGATTTATGAACTGCCCACACTTAGGAGAGTCTCTTAATCCCAATGGGACAGGGTTTGGTCTAGCCAGGACATAGATATGCCCAGGCCATGGCTAATGGTAGTGGGGACTTGGGAGTGGAGCAGTGAAAGAGAAGGGAAGGGAGGTCAGCCCCCATTTGGGATGCACGCACACACACACACACACACACACACGCCACTATCCCCACTGACCCTGCTTCAGAAGTGCCAGTCAGAAACCTCTTTTAATATGTGCACATCTTAATAAAATATTTGGAGGGGTGGATTTGGTTTGACTTTCAGAAAACCAACTTCTAGTCCTGCTTCGAAAGATTTAATCTTTCACAATGTTTTCATTTGCACAGATATGGATGCCACTGTTTCTTTTTCCTCCTGTCTCCTCCCCTATATGCTCCACCTTTAAATAGCCTTAGGGGAAGTCCAGATTTATCCTGCTCTGTCAGGGTTAATTTTTTTTAAGTCATATAACTTTTTTCAAGTCATATACATAAACAATAATAAAGTTAATTTCATTTTAGGCTTTTAAAAAATTTACCAGTCTGTGGATCTGTGATTTTTTCCAACTCTTGTCCCCATCCCCTCATCCCCACCTCTGCCCTCGGTTCCTTGGGTGGACGGTCATTGGGTGAAGGTGCTGCCTAAGGTCTCATGGACTTGGCCCTGTCTGGGAGAAAATGTCTGTATTTCTTTTCTGGGGATGTGAGTGCTGATTGCATGGTGTTTTATTCTTTTCTTCAAAACTGTCAGGAATTAAGCTTTTCAGAAAGGTCACTTGACCCATGGTAATATCCATATTGTAGTGAAACACCAATGACTTGTTTTAATGTCAGAGGCAAATAGGAGAGTGGATACAATGAAATGATCTGTGAGTAAATGCATCTTGAAGGAAGAAAAAGAGCTGTCTGTCGTGTTTGTATGACTAAGGGATTTCTTAAACAAGCTGTGTACCCCACCCAGGGAGAAGGCTGTCAAAACATGAAAAAAAAAAAAGATACAGAGATCACACGAAAGCCAAGTCTGAACTCTTATAATTGCATGTCTGAATACCTTGCTAATTTTGCCCACGCCCTTTATAATTCTTTCTTCATAACACACTACCACTGCCTCACCCCTCGCCAAAAACTTTACTGTACCTGTGTCTCCCACAATTCCACAAAACAACAAAACCGAAAAACCGGCTGATTGAGAAGATACCCAGATTGGACTAAAGTGGCTCTTGGCTTGTTATCATGCCCTTCAAAAGTCACTTACTAGGACGGTTATACAGTAGGATTTTGTTGGAAGAGCTGGTCTGGAATCTCTCTTGGTAGAAATGTAGAGAGAGACCCCAACCTGAAAAGTAACCAGGTGTGAATTGCAGAAACATAGAAAGAATTATTTGAATTGTATAGATAATGGTGTCAAGTGCTGCCTAATTTGTCATTCACATGATAGGCCAAGTGGGGTGCAGACCCTAATGGCAGAAAGTATTTTTTGTGTGGAGGGGAAAATAAGTACCATAAGAAAAAGCAAGCATGCACAAGACAGAAAAGATAGGAGAAGCATTCCTTTGCGTCACTGTGGTATATATGGTATATATTCCCGGGAATATAAAAAGAGGAGGCCAAATGCATAGCTAAAGAGAATGATAGTTTCCATTGGCTTCTACAGAACAAGGGAGAACCACATGCCCATCACTGGCTTCGTGAACAAACAGAAGTTCAAGCTTTGTGGGCAGTTAGGAAAATCCTCTGACTTAGATTAAGCCAGTTCTTATGTTTCCACTGGATGATGAGGCTACAGTTTTAGCCCATCTGTTCACAGCCCTGTCCCCAGCATCCTAAGAGACTGTATCCATTTATCTTTAAAAGCCAAAGAAAAGAGCATGTTGTGAGAGGGAGGAATAAAGCCGGTAGCCCAGAAAAGATTACCGTAAAGCTGAATGGGAAAACTTCACATCCCTACCCTTAACCACGTGACTCTGGAAGGGTCCTGAGGTTCTAGCACGGGAGGGTTGTCGTGCGGTCTTGACGGAAGGTTTTCCACATGTGCATATAGATTCTCCATGTAGAAAAGAATTTTGATTTGGGGCTTTAATGCCTTTGAATGCGCATTGAGAATAACACTGACACGCTTTCACCATAGCCTTGGAATCCTAAAATAAATAATAGAAAAAGTGTGATTTAAAATATAATTCCAAATACTAACTGGGGCCCGCTGCCTAGATGAGTAATAAGCTTCAAAAAATGTGTGACAGGCACAAGGCTCTTCAGTATGAAGAGTAGTGAGGCCTCAGAAATAGAAATAGGTTTTTCATTACATGAGGGATTATGTTCAGCCTGACTGTGGAGCCTGTTCACGGAGCCACAGCTGCATCTTCTGCCTGCGGTCGTATTAACCAGTAATAGTAAAACAGCAACGTGCTGCCCGAAACAGCGATTTATTTTAGAGAAGAGAGAATGGTCGCTTTCTCCTGCTTAAGTCAGGATTACCATTGTTTACTACACACTTTCCCTTAAACTTCTATCTGTCCGTGCTAATGAGCTGCAATTTCAGCTGGGTTCCACCTGGGTGCCTGCCAGGGATGAAGAAATCAGGATAGTTTGGGGTCGTGGTTACGGCTGTTTTATTTTTACTCACCTCTGCTCATCAACAGGCCCAAGCGTATTTCTTATGAAGATTGTATGAAGTTCTGTTTTTTAATTTCAAGCTCACTCAGCTATCTGAGATTTTCCCAATTCAGGAACTCACAAATCAGCATGTGTACTCCAGGCCTTCCTTTTTCTTTCTCCTTCTTCTTCTTTTTTTTTTTTTTTTTTTTTTTTTGAGATGTGGTCTCACTCTGTCACCCAGGCTGGAGTGCAGCAGCATGATCTCGGCTCACTGCAACCTCTGCCTCCTGGGTTCAAGTGATTCTCCTGCCTCAGCCTCCCGAGTAGCTGGGATTACAGGCACCCACCACCTTGCCCAACTAATTTTTGTGTTTTTAGTAGAGACGTGGTTTCACCATGTTGGCCAGGCTGGTCTCCAACTCCTGACCTCAGGTTATCTGCTCACTTTGGCCTCCTAAAGTGGTGGGATTGCAGGTGTGAGCCACCACGCCCAGCCAGGCCTTCCTTTTTCAAAGGAGTGAGATGTGTATTGGAGAGGCTGATGTGAGCTTGGTGCTATACCACCCTGCCCCTTGGGACCAAGGAGACTATGGGGTCTTCAAAGATGAGCTTCAGTTATGATCTGAGAAAGGTGAGGGGGTTCAGTATAGAAGGGCACTCAACGTGAGAGCTGATTATCAACTTGAGATAGGTTCTCATTTCTACACTTTGACACAGAATTCCTTTCTTGACCCACTGAAACAAATGACTCACTGAAAATATCTACTTCAAGGATGGTTGTTTACTTGACTCAGAAGACCTGATTTGTAGTCTTAACAGTTCCTCATTTTAAGAGCTATCTGGGTATTCAGGTAGTTCAGTGAAGAAACCCTGAATTTAGTTTAGAAGTTAGGTTCAACTCTCAACTTCTAATTGAGTGCTTTTGGGAAAGTCGATTAAATTTCCTGAGCCTTGAATTTTTTTCAACTATAAGAAATGGTTGATAACAGTTATAGTGATAATACCTTTTTCATAGTCACTCTATGTAAAGTTTAAAGTAGGGCTTGATTTTTTAATATTATTCTTGTTCTTTGTGTATTCATTCAAGAGAAAATATGCAGAGATGCTAAGTTGCAATTCAGCAATTGGGCTATTGAAGTTCAGAGAAGGGAGAAACCCCCAAGGGCTGGAATAGTTGAGGATAACTGGATGGAGAAGGTTCTAGGCTGACCCAGTCCTGGAAAGATGGTTAGAAACTGAACTAGGAATGGGCCAGGAATCATAGCAACAGGAAAGGTAAGAGGAGAAACCAGAATTAATAGGGTATAATGAGGAGAGGGATGCCTGCTAAGAGCAGTGAAAAATAGTGGAGGAGGTAGAGCAAGACCAGATGATAGACGGCCTTGAAATCTAGCAGGAGGTTTAATTTGATTAATTTGGCAATAGGGAGGTGCTTCAAGTTCATAAGCGGGAGTATAATATGATAAAATTATGACATGATATCATATTGACATATGACATTATATCATGTCAGTTACCTAGTAGATGCTCCATAAATATTTATTTGTTGATTGATTGAGGATTCAGGATAGATTGGGAGATGGGACAGGAGACAGCGAGACTCCTCCGAAGGCCCTGTCAATAATCAGTGGGTGTGTGTTGGTGAGGCCCTGTTGAAAGGGGAAGCCATGGAAATAGAGCTTCAGAGTGAACTGCAAGAGATTTCTTCCAAAGAAAAGACAGATTTGTGATACAATTTGTCTTGTGTCGACTACCAAGACAAAGAAGACAGAAGTACCTCATATGGCCTTGAAGTTTCTCTGTTGTCATAATGGGAGAACTGAAAAATTAAAAATTAACCCCATATCTTTAAATCACCACTCACTTCCCTAAAAGCATGGTTGGCCAAAAGATTTTTTATTAGTATGTAATTCTACCAAGGCTGGCCAGAAGCCATTCTTTTTTAATGCACTCAATAAATCTCTGCACGATTTCTTTATTATGAGAGGGCCTTTGATCCAATAAAACCTATCAAGACCCCTTCTGAGGCATTCACTTTGGATTTTGTATGGAAGTCTATAGAGAAAAAGGAGAGCAAAATTGGGTTAAAACTAGACTCTAAAAGGCTAACAAAATTCCTCCATAACATAGTGCTTACATGTACTGCAAATTCGGCGAACTAAGAAGAGTCATTGGAATATACATTAAGACTCAGCATACCCGTTTATGAATAGAAAACCAGACTCCGGGTCTTGAAGGCACTTGCCTGTACAAATGTGGGATGTGGTCCTGGGAGTCTGTACCATTGCCCTTTTTGATTTGGAGCAGTGAAGCTTACAAATGAAAATCTTGAAAGAAGAAACTTGCCTTTTGATCAGTTGGGTAGAGGCAGGTTTGAAATTATGATAAATCTGCTACATATTCACTCTATGAGCAGGTTTAATGCATCTGCCTGTATATCCGCAAATGAGGCTGACTTACTGTACCAGGCTGAAGGGTGAGATGGATGAAGTCAGTTATGGGTTTATGGATTGGGCAGAGAGGGCTAGACATCAGGGAATGAGCCTTTGCCCTCCTCCCCCCGCCCTCTCTCTCCACCACACTGAAGTCTCGATTTATTTTCTATGCTTTAACATTTGACTGAAGTGCATGAAATACCCTCTCAGATGCTAGGAGCCCAGAGGAAAGCATCAAATAGCATGCTCACCTGGGGAATTTAGAATTAGCCTCCAAACTAACTAAAGTAATCTAGGCCCCAAAGGCACTTTAGTTCTTGCTATCTGGATTGTCTGTGAGGATGAGCCTAAATTTGGGAGATAATTATGTCTCTGTGCTTTCTTTTAATCTTCATCCTTTCTCTCATCTTTCAAGTCTCCTTTCTGCTGCAGAGGAGCAGGAGATAGGGCTTGGCCGTGAAGCCAGACATCCCATTTCTGTGGAGTTTTTGACCCTGTGCCATGATGCTGGTCTTTAGGGAATCCTACATCAGTAACCATTTCTAAGCTCGGTTAGGTTAAGGCCATGGTCAGGCCCTTGCTTTCTTCACTTCAGCCCACAAGAGAGGCAATACCATGATACTGAGATAAATCCAGCCCTGCAGCCTGCAGCCTCCTTCTGCTTCCCTGCCATGAGAGAGAAGTTACTGGAGAGGAATGTCACATCTTATGGAAGAATTAATTATGGTGTGCATTCCCGACAAGTCTATAGCTCAACATACATATGGGGAGTTATTTTCGATGGCATTTAAATGTAATTGACTTATCAGCCAGGTTAGAATAATCATAGGATAGCTATAGCGTTATTGTCTAATTGTGGTCCTATAGCTGACAACGCTCTGAAAGCCTCTTTAAAATATAAAGGAAACCCGCCCTTGGGAATACAAAGATTGCGTGAGAGTTGTAAGACATCCAGGAGAAGTTTAAAGTGGAGTTTGGAATAAAGTGAACAGGCTCTTAACCATGGGTAAAATTGTAAGAGAACAGCTTACACTGTTCTTGCAAACCAACTTGTCATTTCTCAAGTGTATAATGAAATAATGTGTATGAATATTTTCATGCAGAGCAGCCTCTCCCTCAAGTTCTGCCCTCTTCAGAGCTTCATAATATATACAGCAGCATCTTTTAGTACAGTATTTTACAATCTCCAGACCAAGGGCTCCCAAAAAGATCCTGAGAGAAGGGTAAATGAGTAGCAACTCTAAGACTGCATTTTTGTAAGTAAATGATAATGAAGGATAAGGAGAGATGTTCATGGGGAAGAGCCCTGAAAATTATTGGAAGTCGTAGAGAATGAGAGTCAAATGCAAACACTCCTATTCTGCAACTACGCTGATTAGCAGATCTTTTATAGTCTCCGTTTGGGAGATGAGCAGGGGCTTGGCAAGCGCTGTCCATGTATTAGGAACAAATGCCCCTCCGCATATTCAATTTGGGGGCGTTATTAAAAAATGGAATGAGGCTCCTTCTCAGGCTCTGCTTCCTTTTCATAACTGCTCTTGCAGTGATCCTTTTGGCTGTAATAGCACTTTGTATGAAAAGGATGGATGGGAACCCGCTAGGTCTTTTTACAGAATATCAAACATTTTGCCCATTAAGCTGACTTGATTTGAAGAGGTCCTTGGCACAGATTGATGAAATAGTCCAAATATTATCACTCCTTGTTCTGCAATCCGGATAGAGTAATAACCGGTCGCCTCAGCCTTTGCTCATTAATGAGGTGGTCAGGGCCCTAAGATGTGCAAAGTTATTTCTTTTTCTCTCTTGCTATTTTGCACGTTATGCAGGATTACAGTGCTTTGGGAATGATGTGCAGATCGTCTCCAGTGAGATTCACCCAGCAAGATTCTCTTCTTGCATCAGGATTCTGCCCTTTTCTCTAAGTCAGTGCGCCCTCACGTCAGCCCTGAGAACATTTATTTGGCAATGTCTGGAGATGTTTTTGTGTGTCACAACTGGGAGATGCTACTAGTAGGTAGCAAGCAGAGACCAGATATGCTGCTAAACATTTTTCAATGCACAGGATAGCCCCTAGTTAAAGAATTATCTGACCCAAAATGATAATAGTGCCAAGGCTGAAAATTCCTGCTCTAATTGATTTATAATTACAACTTCAGATATGTTTTTTCTTTTTTACCACTATAACTAAAATAAGAGCTTGTCTTGACCCTGTGTAGCTCATCTTTGAGTCTGTGCCTCTCATTCCTCTTGGTGATTATTTTTGTATTCATGGCCCTTAGTCCCCTTCATAGAAACAAGCTGTGGGATTAAGTTCCAAAAGGTTATTTGACTGAACTGGTCAGCTTCAGCTCTATGCAGCATAAACAGGGTTCAACTGAAGAGGTATAATGAGAAGTACCCCTGAATGTAAATCTTCCTAAAGCATGACTCACTGGTTTTTCCCTCCTCTAAAAGGATAATAAAGTCAACCATTTATGAAAAACCTACTGTGTGCAGAAACTTCACATTTAATATCTGACCTAAATGTCCCAGTGACTCAATATTCCTAATTATAATTAGAGAAAGAGATTCAGAGAGGTTAAATAACTTATGCATAGCCATGCATAGTCAGTGGTTAGGATATGGAATTGAAAATACAGTTCTGTTTAACTTCAAAGCTTACATTCTCACTACTATGTGTATTGCCATCAACTTGTAAATATATGCTTGAGTGACTTTGACTTTATGTGTTCCCATCCCCCAAGCCCCAGGAATCCTCAGAACCACCCCTAATAACAATGTTTCTAAGAAAAGAAATGTACAGTCCCTCTGATCATCCAAAGACTGGTCAGCTTCCCATCAGCCTTGTCCTGAGAGCTGAAAGATGACACATTCCTTAGCTAGTACTCTATTGTAAAACAATCCATGTCAGGGCACATGGGAAGATGGGAAACAGGTTGAAGGAACTGGTAGATAAAATGAAATACACTTCAAAACTGAAGGTGAGGCCAGCCACAGAGGCTCACACGTGTAATCCCTGCACTTTGGGAGGCCAAGGTGGGAAGCTTGCTTGAGCCCAGGCATTTGAGACCAGCCTGGGCAACATAATGAGACCCCTGTCTCTATTAAAAAAAATAATTTTTAAAATTAGCCAGGTGTGGTGGTGCACACTTGTAATCCCAGCTACTTGGGAGGCTGAGGTGGGAGGATAGCTTGAGCCCAGGAAGTTGATTCTGCCATGAGCCATGATCATGCCACTGCACACCAGCCTGGGTGACAAAACAAGACCCTGTGTCAAAAAAAAAAAAAAAGAAAGAAAGAAAAAAAAAACTGAAGGTGAGGGGACAATTCCAAAGTCCTTCTGAGGATGTTTAGTCAAAGCAGTGTTTTAGTTAGTGTTTCTAGAACAACTGTAAAAAACTCTAACAGTGGTTTATATTGAGGCTCGATTTCCTGACCTTACTAGCTTGATATCCAGGGTTGGCAACCCTGGCAACATTTATGCTGCTCAGTGATGCCATCCAGGACACTGGGTCTTCCCATCTCCACTTTGCCATTCCCAGCACTTTGGTTTTATTTCCTTGGGTTTGCTGCCTCATTATCTAAGGATGGCTGATGCAGCTCCAGATATCACATCCACAAGCTTCAAAGTGGGGAGATAGAGGAGGAGAAAGATTCAAGTTCTTTGCCCCTCTTACCAGAAAAAGTCTAAACCATTCCCAGCCCCCAACACATGCTTACACACACATACACATCCCAGCAAAATTTTACTTATATCTTGTTAATCGGAACTGTGTTACACGTCTATCCCTTGTTTCAAAATAACCTAGGAAAGCTTTTCTAGACCCTTTGAAGATGATAAGGGAAACAAGGGTTGGAATTGTCTGATGCCTCCAAAAATCAACAGTGTCTGATTACAGTACTTGAATATTCAAAAGCCAAGTTTCAGCCAGGCACGGTGGCTCACACCTGTAACCCTAGCACTTTGGGAGGCTGAGGCGGGCAGATCACCTGAGGTCAGAAGTTTGAGACCAGCCTGGCCAACACGGTGAAATCCCATCTCTACTAAATATACAAAAATTAGCCGGGCCTGGTGGCACATGCCTGTAATCCCAGCTACCCGGGAGGCTGAGGCAGGAGAATCACTGGAACCCGGGAGGCGGAGGCTGCAGTGAGCCAAGATCATGCCACTGCACTCCAGCCTGGGTGACAGAGCAAGACTCTGTCTCAAAAAAAAAAAAAAAAAAAAAGGCAAGTTTCTGCTTTTCTGGAAATAGATGCAACAGCTACTTCTAGGAAATCTCTCTTACATACTTGTCCAGTGTGGCACTCTGAAAGAGAGTGTATTAGTTTGCAAGGGCTGCCATATTAAGGGACCACACACTGAGGGGCTAACAGCACAAATGTATTGTCTCCTATGGTTCTGGAGGCTGGAAGTCTGGGATCGCTGTGTTAGCTAGTCCATGTTCTCCCTGAAAGCACTAGGAAAGGGTCAGTTCTGGACTTCTCTCTTGGCTTCTAGGAGTTCTTTGGTTTGTGGCAGCACAACTCCAGTCTTACATGGTATTCTCCCTGCCTTTATGTCTGTCCCTGCATCCAAGTTTTCCCTATTTATAAGGACACAAGTCATATTGGATTAGAGCTCACCCTATTGAGCTCATCTTAACTTGATTATCTGTAAAGACCTGATTTCCAAATAAGGTCACATTCACAGCTATTGGAGGTTAGAACTTCAACATTTATGAAGGAAGGGGGCGATTCGGCTATACATAATACAAGATTTTTCTAAATCCTTCTTTATATCTTAATAGTAATGGTGATAGTTAATATTTTTGAGCATTTACTACATGCTAAGCAGTTCATATAGATTTTTCTCATTTAATTCTTACTACCACTACATGGGATAGGTGCTATTATCATTTCTATCTTACAGAATAGGAAACGGAGGCACAAAAATATTAGGTGACCTTCTCCAAATTATGTAATTAGTAAGTAATAGGGCCAGGTCTCAGCCCCAAGTGGACTGGCCTCTGAGTCCTTGCATTTAATTATCATCTAGACTCTCTTAACCACAGCTATCTTCATCTCTGGTATAATAGGTTTCCTGCTCATCAATGTCAAATAAGGGTAGACAAGTTGATTTCCTTAAAGTTTAAAAAAAATTTCCACAAAGGCTTTCTTTGCTGCCTTAGAAACGCAAATAAAACACTTCATTCTGCACTAGGCGTAATGGTTTCCTCTTATTCAAATGCAGGGCCATCTGTGCAAAGTATTTTATTTCATCATTCATTGAAGTTCACTTAAAAGATGAAATCACCCTTAATGGAACAATGAAATGGAAGGATTCCCAAACTGAAGGCAAATGACTTGAAAATGAGAGGCTCTGGTTCCTGCCTGCAACCCCTGCCCAGGGTCTCACAAGTGACAGTGGTTCTGTTCTGACAGCCCCAGGGATGAGGAAGGGCTCTTGGGGAGCATAATGGCGCCATTTCCAGCCAAGCAGTTCATGAGACTGAAGTGCTGTTTCCACACTGTCCTCTGGCCTGGATCAGCCGCTGGGAGCCTGGCATTGATCTGTGTAGGCTGCTGAAGCTTCATCTGCTTTGCAGGCATTGCTTTGGCTAAACAAGCCCGTAACTGATCCCTCCTGCTATAAAACAGCGTAAGTAGCCTCTTACCATCAGCCAGTACTCTGCTACCCTCCTCCTTCTATAGCAGGACCACAGATGGAAAGGAAAGCTGCTTCCTCTCAAGTAAAGGACCGAAGACTGAGGGAAATTTTGCTTTTTGTAGGCAATAGCACAGTTTCCCCCTTTCCTCCTGACTGGAGACAGACAGTGCAGGAAATGATGGTGAAAAACAAATCATGCTTTGTGTTTGAGAGGCACCTCACGATTCTGTGGTGGACAGCAGGCATTATTAGCTGCATTTTACAATGGCAGAAACAGTCCTGGGTAGCGGAAAGAACTTGTCCACAACACACAGCTAGCAAATAGCAGGTCTAGGGCCAGTACCCGGGTAGTCAGACTCCAAACAATATGCTCTTTCCACAGTGATATTCGGCACTGCAGCAGAGAACGTGAATAAAGTGCTTCTGATTTGAACTGACAGAAGCTTCTAGAATCAGAAAGAGAAAGAATGCCACAAAGAAGACTAAGGCACTTATTCCATGTGCTGCACCTCAAGAAGAAGTCTGTTTAGTTTGGGAGACCAGAGTGCTTCAAGTGGCGCCTCCCCAGTGGCTTTCTTGAGTTTGGGATTTGTCCACTTCATGATTGCTTCTTTTCTGTGGTGGGTGTTTCCCACTCCTTCTCTGAGTCAACAAACAACCATGAGGAAAAGTTTCCTCCGGTTTTTCTCATCCTCATTCCTGGGGATAAAAAAACCTGTCCTTCAGATCAAAAGGGAAGGTACTATGATAGCAGCTAACACATGGTGAACATTAATAATGCTTTGAGCTGAGGGCTTTCCTTAAATCCCTCGTCTTTCTCTCTGTAAGAAGAATTGTTCCCATTTGGCAGATGGGAAAACCAAGTCTTAGAAAGTTTCAGTAACTTGCCCAAGGTTGCATCGCTAGGGAGAAGCAGCACAAACTCGAAATCAAGAGGGCTGTATTCCCTTCCTTCTGCACTGTTAACTTGAGCTGCAACCAGGGACAAGCATGCACCTTTCCAGAGCCTTGGTTCCTCCATCATAACATTTATGCAACACTCACTCTATGCTGGTCACTAGGCTTTCCCTGAATCAACACATTTAACCCTCAACAACCCTATGGGATTGTACTCTTTTTATCTCCATTTCACAGATGAGGACACTGAGGCTTAGGGATGTTAAGCAGCTTGTCCAGGGTTGTACAGATAGGAACTGCCCTAATGAAATACTCGTGCACTGAACCATAATGCTTCTTCACCTCCCACTGGGAGTCCCCAAGGCCTTCAACTCTGTCTTACTATCATTCATTATTTTATCTGACAAATAGTATATATTTTTTCTTCCCGAAAGTAACAGCTTCATAGTGAGTTCTTGCAACATTTCAAGGAGCATTCATTATCTTCATTTTATTCCCACTTTACAGATGCAGAAACCGAGGCATAAATCAAATAACTTACTAAGAGTAAAACAATTAGTGAAGAGGAAGAGTGGCTTCAAAGTCAGACCTGCTGAATTCCAACACCCATGTTAACATAGATTCTGTGGAGCTGGCACTCAGAAACCACGTTTACTGCCTCTTGGCCTTGACCTCGTATGAGCAGTGAAATCATAATTCCCAAGCATCTTCTCAGTGGGAGGTGAAGGAGGCAGCTTGCTTGGTAGCTAACTGCAAAACCTCTGGAATTGGATAGAACGATGCTGGAATCCCCACTCTTCCACCTAGTGACTGCATGACTATAAACAAGTTACTTCACCTCTCTGAAATAGTTTTCTTATCTATAAAACGGTAATAATAATGCACCCATCTCCAAGAGTCATTGCAAATACTATATTAGATGTTGTATGCACAGCTAGTTGCAAAGTACTTGGTATAAAATAAGTGCTCAATGATTGTTAGAGGAGATCAGAGTTGACCTCATAGGATCACCACACTGAACCATCCAGGATGGGACTCAACCTTGCAATGGGCTTCGTCTCCTAGAAGGCACCCTGCTCTGGTCCTTACCATCTGCACTGACCAGTTAGCAGCTTCTCTTACCCCTCAAGATTTCTTCACTTCCTTTGTACTGAGTCAGCTAGAAGGACCACTCATCATTTCACTAAAGTGAAAGGAAGTAGAGACAATTGATGATTGATTTTAGAGGCAGGGGACAGGGGTGGAAAGCATGTGGGCTTCAGATCTGTTCAGATCCAAGTTTGAATTTGGATATCACTTAAACCTCCCTGAGTTTCAGGTTATCATTTTAGACTGGCAGCATGAGGATAATAATGCTCACCTTTGCAGAGCTATTAAGAATAAACAAGAGGAAAATTATAAAGTGCTGTGACCTCTAATAAGACAATGGCTATCATTTTTAGATTGGCCAGCTTGTTCACATGGAGCTCTTTGTGGCAGACCATTGAGACCTGAGTTCCACAAATGTCCTTTGCTCACTTTATTTGGTACTGTTTGTGTGGTGAACTTTCCCCACTCTGGCTGTGGCTGGTCAGTCTCTTACAGTGTGTGGCTAGCAGATCACCTTTGAATAACATCTGTGACTATTTAATTTGTATCGGGGAAAGAAAGAAGTATTACAAGGAAAGCAGGATGTCCTGTTGGGATGCTCAGGGCCCATTTTCTTGCACTTAGCCTAGGATTGGAGTCTCTTGGCCATCGCGGGTCACCTTGCTGAGAATAAAGGGACTTCACTGGCTCAATAATTATCCTGATTGTTTTTTCAGTTGTGGCTCTTTGAGAAAGAGGTTTCCTATGTCGGGAGTACAAAACAGAGGCTGACTTCATAGATCTTCATGCCATTTTTGCCTCTCATCGTTGATGTCAGATGAGTCTTCAGGCCCCCTTCTCCTGTCACTTTCTTCTTGACATACTAACTTTCTTCTGTTCCATCCCCATCTTCCCATCTGCTCTTTCTCATATCTCCCTCTTCTACACCTGGCACTTTCCGGCCTCCATACTTCCACTGTTGGGCAACAGAAGAGCTGTCTTTGTTTAAGCTTAAACTTTATCTTCTGGCAAAATGGAGAAATTAACTGCCTACCAGCATCTTGGAGTTCGTTGTGGGGTTCATAGGTTCATACGCGTTAATTGTTTTAAAAAATTCTCCTTACTATAGCAATGCAAGAATCACTAATCTTTCTCTCTTTCCCTTTCTCCCTATTCCTCTTCTCCTCTCCACATTAAGTCTGATTTTTTTCTCTCTCTGAATTTATCCAGCTTACATAATTTGCCTTTTCATTTTGTGAATGGAGATAATTTGTGAATAGAAATTACTTCCAAATGTTTCAAAAATATTTTCTAAGCATTTGCTTTAACATGGTGTTGTGAGCTCTTTTTTTTCCCCTCTTTCTTTTTTTTCATAAGGAAATAAGTATTTCCAGGGAAATGAGCTTTAGGGGGAGAAAAGGATTGAATTTCACTCTCTTCTTGGATCTCTTTTGTTGATGACAGTTTTGAGCTGGAGTAACTGCAGATATTGACTTGTCAACCACCTGGGGTGGAGGAGGAGGGCAGTTTTATTCAGACTCCTGCCCAGGAAGTCCCAGGAAGGAATAGAATAGGAGGGAAGAGAGAGGAGAGGGTAAATGAATTCAGAAAATAGAGCTAGTCTGGAAACTGATGACTTTTTAGGTGAGAGATTCCCTACATCAGTATTTTAATTTTAAGATGCATTCTCACATTTGGGTTGATTCTGGGGTGCCTCCTAAGGACAGACTTTGTCTTTTATTCATTAATTCAGTAAGCATTCACTGAAAACTTCCTTCTCTCTAAGACCTTAGTGATGCAGAAATGGGTGACTAAGGTCCCTATCCCCGAGGAGATCTCCATCACACACGGAGAGAAAATAGATGTGCAAACTATCACTTATAACACAAGACCAGGGAGACCACACCTATGCTAGCATGGAAGTGAGCATGGGGAGAAGAAAAGGAGTCGTTAGTCTGTTGGTATCAGGGAGTACTTTAGAGGGGAGGTGGCATTTGATATGTAGCTAGAAGGGTGTATAGGATTTTGGCAGAAGGGAAAGAGGGGAGAAATACCTTTCAGGAATAAGAACAGCAAGTGCAGTGATGAAAGCCTGGGAAATCATGGTGAGTAGAATGCCACATATCATTAACACTGGAGGAAAAAGTATACAGGGATCTAGGGTATTGATGGAGAAACTATTGGGGAGAAGGGCAGCATGACAACAAACCTTTCATGCCATAAGAATGTGTATTTGGATTTGATTCTTAACTGATGCAAAACCCGCCAACAATTCTGAGTAGAAGAGGGCATGGAGCGGTCTGGTAGCCCCGTGCAGGATGAAGTGATGGGATGAAAACTAGAGGCGATGAGAGTCAAGGAGGCCATTCCAAAGCCCAGGAAGAGGAGACTGTGAATAAAACAAGAACAATGGCAGGGCAGGCAGAGAGGAGAGGAAATATGAGGGAGACATCATAGAGGTTGAATGTCCTGGTTTGATCATTGACTGAATCTGGTAGGAGGGGAAAGGAGACATCAGGCATAATTCAGTCCATTGATCAGCCTTTTGCTCGATACTGGACAGAGTAACCTGGAGCCAGCCCCCAGGTAAAAGGGGTAGAGGGTAAGAGAAAGTTTCCTGTTCCTGTAATGTACGATGAATAATCAGTTACAATTTCAGTGGATGTCAGCTGGGCTAGATGATGCTGGAGTTTCTGGGACAAAAGATGCACTTCCTAAGTTATTTTCATGCATGTAACGAAAAAATTAGAAGACAGAAGAATAGGGTTTAATAAACTTTCCTATTTTTAATTGTCACTGAATGATGTTTTAAGGATAATAAGTACTTAGAGGAAAGAAAAGGCTTTAAAAGCACCCACTTCTTCTCTTCCATTGAAATGATGTGTTTCACCTACCTGGTGACCTAATTGCCTAAGAGCAAGGAAGAGTGGAGCTAAAGATAACCTTAGTTGGGCTCTAGAGCGGGGAATGGATTTCTACCTATATGGCAATTATATACCATGTTCTCTGAGGGTTAGGATCTACACTGGACTTCAGGATTGTGCTTAGAGGGGCCAGGGTTTCAATTGTTAGGATTAACAGCATCAGATTGGGAAGAGAATGTCGAGGATGTAGGTCAATATCAGTCAAGTTCATTTAGACCTCCCCCGACCCAAATATATACTTGCCACTTTGCTACAAAAGACAAGGTTAGGGGCTACAAGGTGACACCCGAGACTTCTTTAGTGGATGTTTGGAGTTCGCCCATTCTCCAGATATAAGTAAGAAAGAAGGATTCTCCAAAACCCGTACCCTCAGACCTCAAGCGAAGGTCTTGGAATAGATAGTTACATTCCTGCTGTCCTTTGCTTCCTATGGAAGTTAATTTTGTGCTTGTTTAACATTTTTAATTGGCCCAACATGCTCCTACGAGGCATTTTTCAGTCATTCCATGTTTGACTTTACCTGGTTATGACTGTTTCCTGTTTTGGGTTTTTGACATCGTCGTTTTGTCTGGTTTTCATGAGAATATCGTTCCCTGCCCGCTGACAGCCATTTGATTTTTCAGCAGCTTAGATAGCAGATCCTGAAGACAGTTGCATCTTCACCTTGGGGAGTGTCTTTCAGTGATGCGTGGTTGGGTAAGATGGAACCTCCACCCGCCGGCTTCCCAAACTGAAATGTTGGCTTTTCTGAACCTCCAAAGTTGCTAAGATACAGTGTGTCTTTGGACCCCTTCCAGGCTGTTTCCTTCCACACTCACAGCTTTGACGGAATATTTCCTCTGCCTGATAGCGTTAGAAAGGTGACATGCCAAACCAAAGTTAGAGCCGTTACAAGACATTTCTTTGAGTGCAGTTTCCTTGGTTCACCCGTTCATCTGCTGTGCTGGAAGAAAAAAGTGAAATCAAAAAAACTCTATTAAATAGATGTGCCAAGGAACGAGGAAAAAAAGAAAAGTTTCTTCAACTTTTATATGCTCAGAATTGTCTCACAAGCATATTTTTGTTCCTTTCCTCTATTTAAAAATTGATAACCTAGAAAGTCAGGAGCAGGCTAGGAATCGTTTGTGGCACAAAAGTGGCACCTACTGGTAAGCCTTGGCTTAAATTTGAAGTTTAGATTTGTGCATGACCTTGACCAAAGTTATATCCTCCTGAGAATGCTTCCTAATGATTTTCTATGTCTGGAAGGGCAAACCCTCTTTAGATGTATAAATATTAAAAAGCACTTCTTAGGCATGAGGGCACTGGTTTCAGGGCTACAGAATGACTTTTTCAGCTTGTAATTAAAAACATGTACTGGATAACTAACCAGCAGCAGTGTTTGCTTAAAGGAGCAAATGATTTAAAACTGATTGGGTGGCACACCAAAGTGGAGTGACCCGTGGGTGGCTGTTCTTACCTCTGGTTTCTAGAGGCATCTACCCAGCTCCCCGAGGTTCCTCAAGTCATTGGGTTCTTGACACCCAAGGCCTTCCTTTACTTCTGTGTTTGGAGTTTTTGCTTTATCCTGGTATCCATGGTTTGTTTTTCATATCTTTGCTCTGTATCTGAATATTTATTCCACGTTTTGGTTTTCATGTCTTTACTCTGTATCTGAATCTATAGAACTCACGCTCAAGAAAAACCATGGCTCCCCCTTTTGCAGCGCACACTCAGGGTTCATAAGAGATCCCAATGCTGACTGCACTCAGCAGGTCAAACAATCATTTTCAAAGGACCATAAGATTTTTTGAGAGACAGACTGTCCTACATATTTGAAATCTTTTTTTTTTTTTCTATTTTAAAGACAGATTCCATTGAATGCTGCAAAAGTAACAGAAATGACTAGGAACAGAGTTGTGACCTATCCAATTTCAAAAAAGAAAGGGAAGGGGTGAGATCTGCCCCCTCCTAAATAGTAACAGGCCCTTTCTGTTCATCTTCTCATCTAATCTTCTAAACAATCCTGGGTCACAAGATACGGTCGTCAACTGCATTTTATAGATGGAAAAGCTGAGACCTAGAGTTTGTCTAGTGGGATGTAACAATTAAGTGGTCATTTTAGGAATCTGTCTCATTTTAAAAACCATATTGTACTCCTTGTGGTATAAATAAAGATGACCTTTGTTTATTCGTTTACTCATCCATTCATTCACTAAGCACCATGCATGAGCAGGCGCCCTGCTGGGGGCTGGGGATGCAGCTCAGAGAAGAGCAGCCAGGAGCTCCGCTCCTCTGGAGCTTTCTGTCTGGTATCACTCGAGAGTCTCTACATCCCAATTTGCTGTCTCCTCTGAGGGTCTTTTTTAACCCCTGGGGGAGAAGCTGACAGATTGTGAACATCAATAGTTATTGAATTGGTTTTGTCCCAAGGCTTCTTAAAAACACTTTTCAATGAGTGTGAGGCCCTAAATGTCTCCCAAATCCTACTGAAAAAAATCAGAGCAGGTTATGTTTTCATTGTCTAGCCACTCTTGGCCATGAGGCACTGCATCTGGCTTTTTCTCAGGAGGTCCTTTTTTCACCACAACTCTTCAGCCTTCTACCACTCGGGTTAAGTTTTGCTTGTGCATTTACAATAAGTGCCTGCCAGGCATGGGTGTTGCAGGATTAGAATAAAATAGTGGGGGTGAAGGAAAGCAGATATTTTGGAAACTGGTAGAAACGCTCTATGAAATGGAGCATTGTACCAAACTCAGCCTAGTTATACAAAATCATGTATAGTGTTTCTTTTTATTTTCCATCTTAATGGGAGGAGGCAGAGAACAGTGGTTACAGAACAAGTTTAGAATTGTTCCTGATTGTCCAAGTGGTTGTTTTACCCCTCTGAGATTGGGGCCTCAGGGGCAGCTGTGTCTCTCACACCTGCCCATTCTGCCCCACTCGACACCACACTGTGATGTTCCATGTCCATCCTGCCTGCACTCTCTAGGCAAGGGTGCATGTGCCAGGCTGTTAAACACCTCGCACCCCACTCGCCTGTCTTTCTCTAAGCAATGGAAGAAGTTTGCTTGGCCACCACAGCTCGGGGAGGAGGGACTTGGATTAGCCCAACAGCTTTTGCTACTGTCAGCATGTGGCCTAATAGAGTTGGAAGACAGGGTTCTTTAGAGGCACTGGTTCTGACAAGGAAAGCTTCTGTAATCTTGCCTTTGTTTAGAAATATGAACTTCGAAACCCTGCTGCAGAGAGTGTCGGCAGCCACGCTGATCCGAGGCCTTGGGCAAATTCATTTGAATTGCTTTGAAATTGGATATTCAAAATTCAATAAAAATAAGCCAGCCTGATGGTACAGCTGCAGCATTCCCCCCATCCAGCTGGGTAAGCCGTGATGATTTCCAGGCCGCGGACTAGCAAAGCCCGAGTGTGATGGGAAGAGGAGCGCCTGAGCTGCCAGAGAACTCTTTCTGGCAGCCCGGCCCGCCGACGGCTGCCTGCCAGCTGACTTGCAGAGCAGGGCTGGCTTTGGCACTAAGTGGCTCCTCTCGCTGGCCTGCCCAGGCGGGGATGCGGGGCCTGCCTCAGTCATGGCCGGGGTCCAGGGGGAGGGGATGCCTCAAGGGCAAATGGATGGGGTGTCGGAAAAACAATAAAATCACAACACTCCAGTTGTTTAGAGAGCAGCTGGACTTCCCAAACACTCTGCCACAGATCCAGAGCCATCAGACACGTAGGTGGGTTTAATTAAATTGTATGCAGATGCAAGCAAACATCATAATTTGCCCTTGAGCACACACTACTGCGTTTGCCTAGAAAGGGGGACGTGACATCCCGGAGGGTGCTCTCTCGCCACCTGCCCCGGGAGCTCCCTCTTCATCATTGTTTATGTGGAAAGGCAATTCTGCTAGAGATTTTAAGAGAAGACCATTCTCACTTTCCTCTAAGTCTCAAGCTGTTTGATCTCTCTGCTTTGCGATGGTGTATCACAATTATGCATAAAAACTGTGACGTATCTATAAGATGTATATATAGAGAGATATTTATACACATTTATATAAATACATATGCATTTGTAGACGGATAGAGAGATGAATAGATAGACCGACATATACAGATAGACTCCAAATTCGAGAAGTGTTTCTTATAACCCCTAAGCAATCTCAATTTTAATAATTGGGCTCATCATACCCCATGCATGAGTTCAGTCTCTTTTCTTTGTTGGAATTTGTGCATATGTGAACTGTCTTGAGTCAAATTCCAGGAGAAATATATCCATTAGCCTTCCGATTGTCGCACCTATGCCACCTATAGTACCATACCTAAAGAGGGGTAATTGGAGCTCCTGCGTGCAGGGACATTGTGAGCGGCCCACTCCATTGGCCTGTGTTACATATCGCCAGCCACTCAAGGGCCAGCCATGAAATTTAATTTGGAGTTTTACAGACACGTTCTGAATCCGAAATCTCAATAATAAGTTTCCCTTTGCTCAGCCTTTTAACTGTGAAATTCAGTTGGGGAGTTTCGAAGCAGCAGGTAATGTCACAGCACTCCAGAGGGATTTTGCCAGAATTCTACTAAAGTGCTTGCAAGTGTCATTTCCATATTTAACTAATTTCAGTTTTTAATTAGCTCCATGTGAAAAATGAGAGTTCACGCTGAGCTCCTCTGTCAGCACAGACGCTTGTTTCCTTTCTAGGATCTCAGGACAATTAAGAAAAAAATAGTTGATGCTACAGTAAGTGTGATCATGCATAGCTCTCTCAAGCCATAACATTGTTTCCTGGCAGTAAGGAAGGGTCACTGCCAGGGCCCACTCGCCAGGCTGGGAAAGAGCAGTTTGGAAAAGGGTTTTACGTGCAGATTTGTGAGTCCTTGGTTCTGAATGATTCCTTAGCTGCAAAAAGTATATTCTTGTCCCTGAATTCTCCAAGTTGACCTGAGATTAGGTTTCAAAGGAAGGCTATGTGAAATCCAAAGACGATGTTACTCTAGGAAAACAGGTTTCCTTGGTGTTATCTCTGTGCTAAACTCCAGCATCCAGGTGCTTATCAGGTCATTTGATTTCAGATTCGTAAGGCCCTTGGCATACAAAAGTAACTTCTTTATGATTTAAGTTTCAAAATGCAGTACACACATGGAAATTTGTTAATCCTACATTCAAAGTGTAAATTTACCACTTGGGACTCACATGCAAATGGAAAACTACATACTCTTCAAAAAAAAAATGTATTGGGAGGTTCTGTTTTGCATAAACTGAAAAATATTTGATGTGATCAGGTTTCTGAAACAATTTCGAGGAAGCCAAACAAATACAGGCTCTGCATTTCATTTGCATAGCATCCATGCTAATGGCATGATTTGTTTAAAAGAAAAGATTCATTAAAAGTTTTGAGAATGGTTAAAGTGGAAAAGTATTTGACACTTCTCTATAGTAGTAATTCTTGGAAATTAGTTTGGAAAGTAGAATCCTTTTTTTTTTTTCTTCATATGTGTTAGTGTTGGGTAATCGTTCTCTGTTGACAATAGACATTAATAAATGATGTGATAGCAAGAACACTTGATATCTCCAACAGGGACTGAAAATTGAAATCCAAGTAGCAAGAAGAAGCTTAAGTATTAGGTTTATGTGGCTACATTGGGAAATAGGATAAGATATAGGTAGGGTTTCCTTCCATGTTCTCTTGACTGCCACATGGACTTGAGTTCCCAAAGAGCAGACACAACTGTGTGGTTCATGGATGAGATTAGAGGAGCAGGTGTCCTGTGGGGTTGCCAGAAATGCTGCCATTGAAGATGTGTTGGTATAAGTGGAACATGAAAAGATGGAGGCAAATTCTTGAACATGAAGAGACCACCCACAAGTTGTTTAAACTAAAATAACTGCCAACTGAGCTACAATGGCTAGCAATAAAGGCTTCATTGGCCAGTGCATCCTGAGGTTGGAATTTGATCTCTCTGTGTGAGAGAGGGCCTATTTGAGCTCCGAGGGCAAAACCCCTATCTCCCTGACTATGAAGGGGGCTCACTTGCGATGGGGAATTGGGAAAAACACAACTTCTATTAATAATTCAGTGTTGTTTGCACAACTCTCTGGGGAAGATCATAGTTGGGAGTGCTTATATTTCTTTGCTCTTCTCAAGGTATGACGTAATCTGTTTGCTCTTCTCAAGGTATGATGTCAAGTTGGCCTCTTCTTGGCCTCCCAGCAACAGTAGCTACAGCCACAAGAAGCCTTTCCTTCCCTAAGGAGATTTGACCCACCATTCCTCTGCACCTAAACATTTATCCACTGACGTAGGGATTAGCAATTAGCCCTCTCATTATGGGGATTGGCTTAATAGAATTGTGGGACTAGCACACACTCTGGAGGGTGAAATTAGAATGAGCAGCAGAAGAGATGCTGACTTATGGAAGCAGAGAGAAATCCTGAAAGCAATAGTATTTTTAGGACTTATTATGTGAATTTTGAGCCTGATAACTAAGAATGGAAACCATGGATTTGTCATCAGAAGCACTTAAATCATACATGGTAAATTATCCACGTAGTTATTAATTTACACAACAAATGTTTCCTGGTACAAGGGAAGAGAACAGGCTCTGGAATACAGGCTGCTGGGTTCACATCCCAGCTTTTCTACTTACCAACGACATGAGCACAGGTATGTTACTTAACCTCACTGTGACTTAGTTTCCTCCCTATAAAATGGATACAATAATAACACTTATCTCATAGGAGAGGTTATAAAGACTAAACGAGATAGCTCTTAAATAGCACTTAGCACAGTGCTTGGCCAAAAGTAAGCACTCAATAAAATAGATTTTTACTGTGACAGGTTCTGCTTATACCATAGTGAACCAAACAAACCTAGGTTCTCCCCTTCCAGAAGACATACCAGCATACACAGATAGAACCAAGGAAAACTAATCACTTCACAACCATTCCAGGGTCTATCAGCCTCCTGATTTCTACATGAAATAAGAATATCAAATTAGGAGGAATGTGACCATGTCAGCAAGAATAAACTAATTAGCTAAAGCTACTTATTAAAATGATAATCCCTCCACATGGCCTAGGCACTTGCATGTGCACCTGTCAGGAAATTAGCTACACACACACACACACACACACACGTGCTTGTGAAATGACACAGAAGCACACTCCCCATGCTGTGGAGAGCCAAGGTACCTTCACCCTCTGAGACTTGGCTCCCGACTGAGGTACTGAGCAGAGGGCTGTGGGGCAAGGACTCTGAAGGTCAACTCTGAGATCACTGGCACTTCATTAAGGAGTCTGTTCTAAGTGCACAGGGCTTTCCCAGAAGAGGAAACGCAGCCTCCCCCTTACATCCAAACATACTGCCCAGAAGCCCCTAGAATGGCTTTTCGTTTCACTAACACTGTCAGATAATTCATTCAGGATTTTTCAGGCATCATAGTTTCTGCTAGCAGACTGGAGTACACAAAGAAAAAAGTGCTCAGCTCCGAATCTTGCCTGGAACTGACCTCGGCCCTGGACTGCCTTTTGTGTATCCCAAATTTGAACTCTGTGTTTTTGCCTCTAGCTTTCTAGTGCCATGTCCTGGGTCATGTGAGTGCTCAGGGTTCTTTTTTTGGGTGCTTGGTGCTGAAAACATCACTCCTCATGACCAGAATGAAAGGTGTTGTCTAAAGAAAAGTCAAGTTGAACTGTCTGGTTCCTCTACTTTTGGAAACATAATGGAACCTCCACTTTGCGTGGCTCTATCTGTGTTAAAGATTCTAACAGAGAATACATCTCTATATATGTTTTGTTTACTGTTTTGCTTTTCTTTCTAGCTTTACTGTTTTCCTTTGTGTGGAATGTTCCAGTGCAACTGTTTGTTCTTGCTGTCTAAGAAATATAGCACATAGGTACTACAGCAGATTTATGTGGTAGTAAGAAGACGTCTACCTATTGCTTTGTGTAATAAACTTCCTTCCAGAAAGAAGAGAAAAAAATGGCTGTGTCCTAACTGCAGAACAAGTTTAGTGAGCATTTACGGAAATCAACACCACTGGCACAAATGGAGGGTGCAGAGATCTTTGGGTTCCAAGTTTTCTGCCCATTCTAGAGAGGAGCAGACCTTAGAAGGTAGCTATCGTGTATGCCTTCTACGGAGGGCACTAGCACTCAGCCTGAGCCACAGGGTTGGACCAGCCAGTCAGCCTTCTGCCGCCTCTCTCAATATCAAATGTCTCTAAGGAGCTTTGGCAAGAGTGGAATCACAATTTGATCCTAGCTGAAGTTCCTGATAAATCCTCAGGTCCCACCCAGGAATCACTGTGGTTGATAAAAAGAGGAGTCCATATGCTTTACACACAAGACAGCCAGGCAGTTTTGACACTTTGTGGAAAGTGTAGAGGCTTGATATGGATTCTTATCTAGGCAGAGACCTATCCCAGCGTGACACAGAGAAGGGGCTCAGGGGCGATTCTAGGCATGGGCAGTGCTTTTCTCTGCAAAGAACTCTACTTCTTCAAGCTTTAAACAAGGTGTGGTGGACACCAAATGAAGAGGAGTCTGCCTGGCTCACACCGGTTCCCTTGGTGACAGGTTGCCAAATGTAGGATGCCCAGTTAAATTTGAGTTTCAGAGTAATAATGAAAATGCCTTTAATATAAGTATGTCCCAAATATTGCGTGGGAAATTCAAATGTAACTGGCTTCCTGAGTTTTTATTCACTAAGTTCGACAAGTTTACTTGGTGGCTGTGTCTGTATCCAACACGCTCTTTGGGTCCCTAAATCGAGCAGGGTTGATATTATTATCTTACTTTCCTCACTATAGCAACTGTCAAAAAAAAATGGGCTTGTGACCTCAGCTGAGCCAATTAGAGTCCTTAACTAGGGTCCCTAAAAGTGAACCTGGAAAAGTGGAGCTCTTTTTTCTCCTGGTAGCCTAAGGGCATGGGAATATTACCCTCTGTGCCCATGGTCATCCCCTCAGGGATAAACCCTCTCTTAATTTGGTCAGGCTGCTGTAACAAAATGCCAGAGGCGGACTAGCTTTTAAAGAACAGAAACTTATTTCTTGGTTCTGGAGGCTGGGAAGCCCAAGATCAAGGCACCTACAGATTCAGTGAGGACTCACTTTCTGTTTCCTAGATGGCAGTTTCTAGCTATGTCCTCACATGGTGGAAGAGACTAGCTAGCTGTTTTATAAGGACACCAATCCCACTCATGACCTAATCACTTCCCAAGGGCTTCACTGCCTAATACCATCACCTTGGTTAGAATCTCAACATACAAATTTTGGGGAGGGATAGACATTCAAGCCATAGCAAAAACCATTGGTCAGCTACTCTTCCACTTTCACAAGCTGCCTTCATCACCTTCAAAAAAAATTCCTCTTTCCTGCTTAAGGTAGATCAAGGTGAACCCTAAAGATCCTATGCTAGTATGTAGCTACTCAGTCAAAACTCCCAAGTTTGGCATGATGGACTAAAGAAAGAGGAATTCACCCTAGGAATGCTTATAGACGGATGTTTACAATCAGATGCCCCAGCCACAATATATCCTTGGTGGATCCTCTGGCTTTGGGCAGCCCTGTGCCTGATAGTGGGGAGGGGGTGGCAATTGCTCTGCCAAACACAGCAGAGATCCCCCATGGTGCACCTGCCTCAGGTCAGTACCTCCACAGTCAGGGCTGACCAGAACATAGAGAAAGGAGCCTTCCTGTCATGCCACTTTGAGCCACTGTCTAAAATATCTTCTGTCTGAACATATCTCTCATCCTTAACTGGCACCGTGCCTAAAATTTCCACCTTTAGAGTTTATGCGTTTGGCTTAAATCGTTAGTCTTCCCTATAATTGCACATCCATTAATGATAGAATATGTGATGTTGTGGGGAGGATGTGGATGAATTAATAATTAATATCAAGATCCAACAGATTTTTTAAAGTTCCATTGATGTGGCTGATAGTTTGGAAAGCAGAGTTCTGAGAGAGTTGGATGGGAGTCCTGGAAACCTCTGAAGTGGTGGGAAAGCATTCATACAAGAGGCACTGCTGAGTTTGGAGGGGGGCACTGAGTCCCTCTGATCATGGGTCACCTGCAGCAGGCAGAATGGACACAGGGCAGGTACTGGATGGAGAGGAGGCATGCTGAGAAAGAATGTCCCTGTTTCACCATGTCACTTTGGCCCAAGTCTGGTTCTGGCTCTTTTTTTTTTTTTTTTTTTTTCCATCTTTCCACCCTGGCTTGAACATCTCTTTTCCATACTGCATCTTCGCAGCTGCTTCTGACACGCTACCTGTTTGGGCAGACACCTAGTGCCTAGACCTGGAGGGAGATGTCTGGGCTCTCTCACCTCCTCCACCTTCATAGAAACAGACAAGAGGAGCTTGTTACTTCCCTTCCTGTTCTCTTTCATTAATTGCTGTCAGCCAAGCCTTGTGCAATACGTGTGGTTCTCAAACTTGAGCATTCATCCGAATCACCTGGAAGGCTCATTAACACACAGATACCTGGACCTCAGCCCTGAGTTTCTGATTTGCAGGTCTGGAGTAGGGCCCAATAATTTCCATTTATAATAAGTTCTCAGGGGACGCTGATTCTACTGGTCTGGCAACCACAGCCCAAAACCACTGGCCTAGACAGTGAGCTTCTTGAGGGCAGGAGTGGTATCTTCAGAATCATTGTATCCCCAGAGCCTAGCACAACAGCAGGCACAGGGTTGAAGGTTAGGAAATGCTTGTTAATGGAGCTCTACCAAGCTACACAAGGCTTTACCCTGTTGCAACAATTGTGTAAACACCCTGAATTTTCAGATATCAGACTAAAAGAAGAAAATACTATTGCCATCTAATGTATTTTTTACACAGTGGCATCTCCAGAATACATACAGGAGGGGATTAAAGGTGCCAGACTGGGTGGAAAAGGGGAGGTTGGGGGCTCATCTTAAAACTCCACTTGCACAGGAAAGACACTGTTTTTACTGATACTCTATTTGTGGTAACTTCAGAGAAGGCTGATGGAAATCATTTAGAATTTGCCTACTCACCTTCCTTTTCCACCCCAACTGCACCCTCCAACCACTGCTTAGTGTCACCACTGATTTCACAAGTGCATGAGGTATGTGCACCAGGTCAGCTGATCTGAGGTTCCTCTGTCAAGCTTCACTGCAAAAGTGCAGCTTCAAGAGTCAGTGCAGTAAGGTGGAAGTGAATGGGATTGGGGATCTGTGCTTTTCAATAGAGATGAATGTCCTCTCTGCCAAGGTATTAATCTTTCCAGGTCTCCAGAACCTCTTTTGTAAAATGAGTCTGGAGAAGGTGACCACTAGTATTTTCCTATATTTCCTAATTTCTGTTATTTTAATTCAAAAGGCAAGCCATCTCAAATTTAGGAATGGGCTATTTGCTTGTAACCCAGCTGTTTGGAATTTTAGAGATTTTTCTCCAGACAGACCATATTCCTTCTGGATGGTCCACACAATAATTGCTCTTTGTCGGGTTCTTAACTGTGTGTCAAGCACTGAGATAAATGTTTTGCATGCTTTATTTCATTGAATGTGGCAACCCCCTGGGAGGTAGGAAATTTTATGATTCCCATTTTGCAGTTGAGGAAACTGAGGATCTGGGAAGAAAGAAAGACAGAGGAAGGGAGTGAGGGAGAGAGAGTGAGGAAAAAAATGAAAGAAAAGAAAGAGAAAGAGAGGGAGGAAGGGAGCAAGGGAGGGAGGGAGGAAGAAAGGGAGGAAGGGAGGAAGGAGGGAACCAGGGAAGGAGGGAAGGAGGGAAGGAGGGAGGAAGGAAGGGAAAGAGGGAGGGAGGGAGGGAGGGTGGGAAAGAAAGAAAAGAAAGCTTTCCCAGAGCCTCGTAGCTACTGAAAACCAGGGCTGGGACCTAGACCTGAAGCCAGGTCTGCTGCTTCCAAAGCTACTCTAATCACCATATTCTATTGTTCCTACAAAAGTCTAGTTTACCCACAATGCACCTCCTGAAATGTAGAGTCTGGCTTTGGAGAGAAGTAGGTTTTCTTTTTTCTGCCACTTTCACTGTAAGAGACAGAAAGCATGGTAATCAAGTGTTCTGAGCCAGAGTCCCCAAGTTCAAAGCCTAGCTCTGCCACTACTGGCAGAATAATCTTGGACAAGATACTTAATCTCTCTCTCCCATAGTTTCTTCAGCTATCAAAAGAGTATGATAAAAGTATCTGCCTCTAAAACTAGTATATTAAGTGACTAATACATTAAGCTGAACCATGTGAAACTGGTAATATTCTACCATATTTAATCTCCAGAAAGGGCAATTTCATGTCTAAATATTTAAAGTGCTTATTATAATAGTGCATGGCACACAGCAAGCACTATATTAGTGTTAGTTATTATCCTTATTGAAAATTGCCCCGAGGGTTTGCCGTTTCTGGGGTATAGTAGGGGCTCAATAGTTGCTGGTGAATTTATTGAATGAAGTAGAAATGCCCAGGAAACATCTGGGGTAGTCTGGGCTATGAAGACCTTCCAGGGTCGGGAGGAAGGCAGGTAGGGCAGGGGAGGAGGTTAGGGTTCTTAGATTTGAATAGATTTGAGACTCTCTTAGTATTGCCCTGGAATAAGGCAGGAAAGCTCAAAGCGAGAAGGACCCATTCCATAGGTCCAGTCACCCTAAAGTTTTTGTCCTTTGGCTTCTAAAGAAGCAAAGAAAAACCCTCAAGGCAGAGGCACTGGGGACTTAGGTCTTATGGTTTGCTTGTGTCTTGCTTTTTTTACAGCTAGAAATAATGAGAAAAGACAGACAAGGGAGAGCCTCCCTTCCAGCCTTTCCTCAGCTGCTGGTGTTTTTCCTTCCTAGACCACTGTGTGAGAGGAAGGGGAAAACGCAGAAATAATGGTGGATCTTTAGGAACAGAAAGACCAATGTTAGAGGTTAGGTGTAACCGAGTACAGAGTAATATTTACCCAGGTGTGGCAGTCATATCACTACATGGCTATGTGTAGCATGTGGACAATTCTGTATTACAATAGTTATGTTTATTTCAATGTATCACAAAAATCTTAACACATTAAGCTTTTTACTTCACAGATACTACGTTGGGATGAGGCTAAATGGATTAAAGTTTTTAAAAAATAGATTGCTATTTTTTCTTTCTTTTTAAATAATATTCCTTGTTGCATATATAACAACTTATGGGTTGCAAAAGAGGATTTATTTTTTCATACCTGTCTACTATAAGTCTTTGTCCACAAGTCAAACAAAAGCAAACACAAGTGCTAGAAAGGAGACTGATTTTAAATGTAGTTAAGAAATAACAGTCTAAGTGGAGCTTAGATTTCATGAAAACCATGAATGCAGTAAATGATGACTATGGTTAGGGAAGCACCAGAAATGCAGTTAGGATACATCTATGTATTCCTGGCTCTGGATCTTAGTAGTTAGGTGACAGTGGGCAAGTTATTTAATCTCTCTAAGTCTCAGTTTCCTCATGTGTAAAGTGAGGATACTTGCTACTTCAAAGGTGATTTTTTTTTAATGATCAAATGAGAAATGTCTTAAAAGCAGGTAGTAAGAATTCAGTAGACACTGTTTATGACTATTATCATTATTATTAGCTTGGCACACTCCCAGACCTCAATTAATTGTCGTTTTTTTAGATAGAAGTTTTCAAGCCATTCTTTCATTCAAATAAATATTTCTTAAACACTACTGTGTTCTAAAGCTTATGCTAGCTGTGGGGACAGATTTGAAAGAGGGGAAGGAAGACCTACTCTCACCTCTCAACGTGTTCATGGCTCAAAATTTGGAGGGAGAAGTCAGGCATGGTAGCTGTAATCACGCCTGTAATCCCAGCACTTTGGGAGGCTGAGGTGGGCAGATCACTTGAGGTCAGGAGTTCGAGACCAGCCTGGCCAACATGGTGAAACCCCGTCTCTACTAAAAATACAAAAAAATTAGCCAAGTGTGATTGCAGGCACCTGTAGTCCCAGCTACTCAGGAGGCTGAGGCAGGAGAATGGCGTGAACCCGGGAGGCGGAGCTTGCAGTGAGCTGAGATTGCGCCACTGCACTCCAGCCTGGGCGACAGAGCAAGACTCCGTCTCAAAAAAAAAAAAAATACAAAAATTAATCAAGAGTTGTAGCACGTGCCTATATTCCCAGCTACTTGGGAGGCTGAGGCAAGAGAATGAATCACTTGAACCTGGAAGACAGAGGTTGCAGTGAGCCGAGATGGCGCCACTCCACTCCAGCCTGGGAGAAAAAGTGAGACTCTGTCTCAAAAAAAAAAAAACTGGAGGGGGAGTAGGATGATCAATATATAAATAATTGCCATGTAAAACCATAAACTCTGTAAGTGGTGAGGTTATAAAATATCCAGGGAAGGCCAAGCGTGGTGGCTCATACTTGTAATCCCAGGACTTTTCAAGGCTGTGATGGAAGGATCACTAGAGCTCAGGAGTTTGAGACTAGCCTAGGCAACATAGTGAGACCACCCCCCCATCTCTATTAAAAAATTAAAAATAAAAATAATTTAAAAATAATAACTTTAAATGACGAGGAATGGTGGCACATGCCTGTAGTCCCAGCTACTTGGGAGGCTAAGGTGGGAGGATCACTTGAGCCAAGGAGACAGACAGCTGCAGTGAGCTATGATTGCACAACTGCACTCCAACCTGGGTGACAGAGGGAGACTCTATCTCAAAGAAAATAAATAAATAAATAACATGATAAAATGTCCAGAGAGCATGCAGGAGGATATCGGCCTAGAAAAATCCTGTCAGCCACTGTGGTCTAGGACCTGCTCTGTGAAATGTGTTCAGTATAACTGAAGAACTGAATTAATTTACATTTAACCGTTGAAAATTTAGCATCTGAACTGAGATGTGCTGTAAGTATAAAATACAAACCATATTTTGAAGACTTAGTGCAAAAAACAGTCTTTTTACTGTCTCATTAAAGATTTTTATGTTGATTTTATGTTGATAATATTTTGGATATATTGAGTAAAAGGCATAGTATTAAATTTTTTAACTTATTTAATGTGGTTACCAGAAAATTTTACATTTCGTAAGTGGGCCAGGTGCAGTGGCTCACACCTGTAATCTCAGTACTTTGGGAGCCGAGCAGATCACCTGAGGTCAGGAGTTTGAGACCAGCATGGCCAACATGGTGAACTCCTGTCTCTACTACAAATACAAAAATTGGCTGGGCATGGTGATGCATACATGTAATCCCAGCTACTCAGGAGGCTGAGGCATGAGAATCGCTTGAACCTGGGAGGCAGAAGTTGCAGTGAACTGAGATAGAACTGCTGCAATCCAGCCTGGGTGACAGAGGGAGACCCTTTCTTAAAAAAAAAAAAGTCATAAGTGGCTTGTGTTTTATTTCTATTGGACAGTGCTGATTAGAGCAGAATGCAAATGACATTCACAGTAGAGAACTCCAGATGATGTGGACATTTCAGAAGAGACCCAACTTCGGTTACCTTGGACAATTCTTTCTGACAGATCTAGAGCAAAGCTTAAAGGATCTGAGGCACGGATTCAAAGGCTATTTCTGGGGCTGCGGAAGAAGAGAAGTACTTCTGAGGTTTCGTCCTAACTACAGGACCTTGCTAGAGTTGCCAGATTTAGCAAACTTATAAATTAAAACCTGGCAACCCTAGACCTTGGGTATGTTGTAGAACTGCAACAAGCCTCGGTCTCTTCATCTTTAAAATTGAGATAAAAAGTAACTGCCTCGTGAGTGTCTTGCAAAGCTTAAATGAATCGAATGAGACTAGTAAGAGATGCATGAAGAAAGTTTAACCTAAAAGAGCTAAGGAATTAAAACAAATTGGGGGACTTTCCAAACGTGCCTATCTTTCTTTAGCTCTGAGCATGCAGGTAAGGGAGATCTCTCCCAGGCCAGTGTTGAGGGAGACACCAGCCCCTACCTGGGAGATGTATTAGGTTAGGCCTGGCTTGGGGACTTCCATAGAGTTAGGATCAGGCATGGGAGCATAAGCCATAAGGAGGAGGGGGACACATCATGACCATGTCGAATGTCATCCCAATGCCTTGTATAAGCCAGAAATGCCACAGCAGTCTGCAGTGCTGCTGCCAATTGACAGAATCATGTGCCTTTAGCACCAAAGAAATTTGTGTGACTTGAGTGTCACATAAAACCCTTAAAATTAGCTCCCTTGGGATTGGCATGGTGGCTTACGCCTGTAATCCCAGCACTTTGGGAGGCCGAGGCAGGCAGATCACCTGAAGTCAGGAGTTTGAGACCAGCTTGGCCAACATGGTGAAACCCCATCTCTATTAAAAATGCAAAAATTAGCTGGGCATGGTGGTGGGTGCCTATAATTCCAGCTACTCAGGAGGCTGAGGCTAGATAATCCCTTGAACGCAGGAGGCAGAGGTTGCAGTGAGCCGAGATCGCACCATTGCACTCCAGCCTGGGCAACAAGAGTGAAACTCCATCTAAAAAAAAAAGAAAAATAGCTCTGTTAAGTAAATTGTCACAAATTCAAAATAAGTCTAATTGTGTCATTTATCTAATTGCAGATGAAAATGCAGTCCCTTATAGATGCAAGTAGTTTACATTCCAAAAAGAAATTATCCTCCCCCACCCCACCCCAGATTAGCTCTTTCCTCACAAGAAGTTGACCATATTGACATTAAGCATATCAGAGGCTGAGGAAGACTGCCCCATTGCCCAGGTTTTCATTCTCTACTACCTAATCAGGCCCTAGGAGATAGAACTAATTTTTTTAACGTGATGTTTCTTTCCATCAGAATCAAGTTTTAAATGTTTCAGGTTAGCTATGTGAAATCCACTTAACTGAAAACCATTTGCAAAAAAGATCAAACCCAATTTGCTAATACAGGACTTTTTTTTATTTCTGAGTTTGAAAAAAATCTTGAGCTAACCATGTCAGAAATTAAAAATTGAAAAGGACTCTGGCAGCCTCCCCGTGTGCCTAATTTGGCTTTGCTGAACAAATGACCAAATTGGAATGAGAATTACATACAGGATTTGCTCAACATCCTTACTTCTTCAACTCATTTCTCACTCCTGAAAAAGTACCAAGTTCGCATGCAGGAGGGAGCATGTCTACATTGACCACAATGGCGTCAGACCAGGTAGAAATAGAAAAATGGTGATTTTAGATTCTAGCTGTGAATAAACTTCTGCAGTAGAAGACATTTGTCATAGAAACTCAGTTTAATGAATTTAGGATCAGAAAGGACCATAATTTTATTAACAGGTTATTTTGTTCATGCCCTATCTTGCAAAAAGTAGTAATAAAAATATTAAGTGGGTAAGAGGAGGAGGCTTCTCTGAAGTCCACCTCATTTTGTCTTAAATAAGGCATTGCATTGCACATAGACACCTGAATTTTCTGTCTTTCTTTAAGGAGATGGAAGAGGACAGTAGAGAGAGTACCAGAGAGTCAAAAGATCAAGGTTCAAATCCTGACTCAGTCAGCCATTAGCTGTCATGACCCTAGGCAAGTCATTTCACTTAAGTAGGGCTCAGAGTCACCATCTATCTATACAGCAAAAGTCTGGACCGGATGGCCTTTGAGGCCCACCTTAACAGTGCCTCTGCCATTCTAATGTGACACAGAAAAGGAAACCACAGAGGTTTCTCTGAAGGAGGGGGTTCGGGCAAATGAGAGAAGATACCTAGGTGACTAGAATCCCAGTCTTCACTGATGCTTGGTGTTGAGCTGATGGTTGTCAGCAGATGGAGTGGTAGTCAAGAGCTTCAGATGTCACACAGCTTAGGTTCAAATCCCACCTCTAACACTTACCAGCTGCATGTTACTTCAGCACTCTGAGCCTCAGTTTCTTCATTGCAAAATGGGAGAGCAATATATATCTCATAAAATTGGTAACAATTGCTTATCACAGAGCTTGGCATATGCTAAGGGCTCAATAAGATTGCCATTGTTACAAAACAACCCAAGACCCAGCAGGAGATGAAATGTTTCTTGAGTGCCTCCTGTGTGCCGGTTACCCCCAGATCGTCACCACTTTTGCACCTTCTCGACCCTATAAGGTCAGTGTGAGCAAGAAAACATGGCTAAGAGCACATACTTGGCTCTAAAACCAGCTGCCCCGCCTACCAGCCCTGTCAAAACCTTTATGCCTCCACTCCTTCCTCTGTAAAATGAGAATCATAGTTCTTACCTCTAGGTTTACTGTAAAGAGCAAATGAGGTGATGCGTATAGAGGGCTTAGAACAGTGGTTGACACTGAGTCAGTACGTCACAAAAATGTTAGTTGTTATCATAGCTAAGGAAAGTGAAGTTCAGAGAGGTAAATCTGTTTGCCCAAGGTATCCGCTTGTACGTAGTAGTGCAGAAATGTGAACTCTGATTGACATGAACCCAGGATATATATCCCAGAGATCCAGGATAGGGAGCTCCTTCTTCCTTTTACCTGGTTCCTATGGCCCCTTCTGGCCTGTTCCCCCAGTTTCAGAATGGCTGGCTGTGGACTCCAGAGTTCAGAACAGAGGGCTCACTGGGAGCAGTTTGTTGAGGGCTGCTGGGGACTTGGGAAGGGAAATGAAGCCCAACCCTCTCCTCCCTTGCTTGCTGCCACTGAGGGGAGAAACGTGCCCTAGGAATGGAGTATCTCGGGTGTCCTAATTGGCACTGACCCCCTTGCCACTCCTCCTTGCAGTAGGCTATTTTTCATGAGAGAGTTCTTTCTCTTTGTTCCAGCACGCATTGCACATCTACCGATCAATATGACATCTTATCCTCTAAAACATTCATAATGTCTGCTTCCTAGGATTCCGGTGGCCGCATGCCGCGTGCAGCCTGCATCTTCTTTCCTTTGTAGTTGGTGGTCTCACGGATCTGCCTCTCTTTAACGGGGCTGCTGGTTGCCATTCTCTGAAGAAAGACAAATATTGTTTGGGCTGTCAACAGTGAATGACAAGCTCGGAGGGGAGAAAGATCCATTTAGGTGTAGATGTGTGGATTGTGGGGATGTGTTTCGTTATCAGAAAAGCTCTTAAAATCCCAGACCATGATTTATTTGGTGAATAAAACCTACCGATATTATCATTCTCTAAAGGTATTTTGATCACATGGGTCCTTTCTTGGAGAAAGAAAGGCTTTTATTTCTTACTCAGGAAAAAATCGCAGCAGGAACGGGGTGGTCTGCGGTAGGAAATGACACCCTGTGTGGCTCACGGCTCCAGGCATGTGTTTATCTGCATGAGGCTGAGCTGACTTGGTGGACAATAGGGTGCCTAACTAGCATTGCCAGTCAGGTACGTTCCTGGCCACCCCGCACAAGGAAAAGAAAGTGGCCGTGAGCGCATGTGTCTGTCCTGTGTATTGATCTGCCCAGTGATGATGAGAGCTAGGGGGTGTGGTTAGAGGTCACCTCTGCACACCAGACGCCACACACTCACAGTGTCAACAGCACCCACCTGCAGTGCACCTGCAGCAGCGGGTTCCAGGAGACAAGGGGAGGGATGCCGCCAGTCAGGGAGCCCCACGCATCCTGAAGCTGCAAGGAGCCCCGTTTGTTTTCTGCAAACACAGCAATTGATTAATCTCGTACCACCTCCCACTCACTGTACCATCCTGAGCCTGTCATGAAAATACATTAATGCTCTGGTCTTTCCCTGTGGATTCCTCTTGTCTCAAGAACACACTGCTCCCTGGTCCCAGAGCTGCCTCACGCAACTATCACCTTGTTCTCATGGCAGACAAGAAGGAGGGGACAGAAAGCCTTGCTACTTTTGTGAGGGGCTAGAACTAGGAAGGCAGCAGGCAAAATCCCTGCTGAGGACAGTTTTGGGACTGTGGCTGTAAGATTTGAGTGCCTGTAAAGAGATGAATGCAGGCGGGTTTCTCCAATGCCCCCTCTCATTTTGATGATCCTGCCACGATTCTTGGATTGTATCTACCTCTCATCTTTCCTCTTCTCTGTAATTCCTGAGCCATAAGCTTTGCAACCATTTGGAGCTGGAACCTGGAAGTTGGACGGAGGCTAGTAAGTTTTCAGAACATTCTCAGGAGATAGGTGCACAAATCCCATTACCGTTAAAGGGATTTGTGGGTGTAACTTCCATGCGGTGCTTTGAAAATTCATTTCACTCAGTGTATTGCAACACTGTCTGGGAAAAATAAAAGAAATCACTTCACCAATGTGGTTAGAAAAGGATTTTGGGTAACCCTTTAAGATTTAAATTTTTAAATTCCTTTTAAGACTTACGCATTTCCAAGAATGTTATCCCACATGATTTTGTTTGCATTGCTTCTTTCAGGCTGAAGGTAATTTTGGCACTGACAGCATTCCTAAAAATAATATCATTAATACGTTGCAGTGGGCCCCCTCCTGCCTGAGGAAGAAGCACTGTATCAACTGCATCCCCGAAGGATGACAAGCAAACTGACAAGGAAAAAAATCACCAAACGTGTTGTTGACTGGCCTGACTGGCAATTGAAGTTGCCTAGCAGATTTATTTTACATTGACAATGGTGGTTCAAGTTAAATAGCAAACTAGTTGCTGACCAAGGACATATTCATAGAGACTAAAGGCTGCTTACAAAGGGAAGTGTGTATTCATGAGTGAACCTTGACAATGTTTAGTAAGTAAGTGATTCTGTAGCCTGCCTGTCCTGTTCAGTCTTGGCTAAATAGTGGTTCACTTGGAAACCTCACAGGGCCAATGTCCTCCAGTGAGAACTCTGAATGGAGTCTCTAGGAGGGCAGCATGGGAATTCAGAACTCTGACTCTGAAGTTACATGTGTCTGGGTCTAAATCCCAGATTTCCCACTTACTGGCTGAGTTGTCTTGGGCAAGTCACTTAACCTGTCTAAGCCTCAATTTCTTTATCTATAAAATATAGATTATATTACCACCTCATCGAGTGAGAATGAAGAAGAAAAAGTGAGTTTTCATCCTTTTCAGAATCCTCCAGCGTCATCCCTTCTCTTCCAAACAAAAGGCAAAGCTCCCCAAAGGCAGCTACCCCTTCACCCTGCCTGTCCCTTCACCTGCCACTCCCCCTTCCCACTAACTCCACTCCCCTGTGGCATGCTTTTCCCCAGACGTTAGCATAAACTGCTTTCTCGATTCCTTTATGTCTTTGCTCAAATGTTACCTATCACAAACGCCATCCTTGACCAGACTACGTTAAATGAAAAAAAGAAGAAATTTTCAATTCATCCCCTACTTCCAAGTGCCTCTGAACCCTAAACCCGGCTTTTCACTTCCGTGTTTAGTTTCTACACCTGCCCCTAGAATGTAGGTTCCATGACAGCGAGGATTTCGTCTTGTTAAAACTGCTTTACTCCTGGTGCCTAGGACGCATCTGACACCCAGTGGGTGTTTAGTAAATATGTGCTGAATGGTAAATTATGAATACATTATGCTGCATGCAAATAAGGAACCCAATACCTGGCACACGGTCAAAATGAACATTAATTGTCACTATCACCATTGAGTAGACTTACTCACATGTGTTAATTTTCACTGCTGATTGCAAAGGGGCCTTTGCAGGTTGCCTGTGCAAGTTCAGGGTAAGCAGTTGTGCATGTTAGCCCTGATTATTCCACTGTGGTTCTCTCCTCCCAGCAGTGGCACTTTTGGAATTGGTATATTTCCCCCAGGAGCCCTGGCATTGTTGATTTGATTGGCTGGTGCAGAGGCAGGGAAACCCAGCCCTGACCCTTTCTGTCATCCTACCTGGTCTCTGAATGAGCTCTGTCATCATCTCTAAGGCCCTTGTGAATCTGATGGCATGCTGAGCCCCAAGACCCAGCAGGCATGGCTTTCTCCTCCTGCTCCCTAAGCTCTGCGTGGCCTGAAGTCTTCCATTTTCAAAGGGAAAGCCCAATCTCCTCCTCGGGTTATGTATCGACAAGCCTGATCTTTAAAGGCACCCCCTGCTCCTGGGGGCCTGCTCAGCAAACACAGAGCATCCGTGGCCTCCATGTTTGCCCTCTTTGACAAGCGGGGGCTGAGCAGCTCTCTGGGAAGTATTGCTGACATATTGATTGACTCTCTTGTCAGGTTGATCCTCTGCCAGCCAATGAACACAGAAGGTTCTAAGTGGCACCCAGCAGGGCCCACACATTCCCTGATTACTATTTCAGACAACCCCCATTCCAAGTTGCCACTTTTCTGGCCCTATAATCTCCCTGTCCTGTGATTGCTGGAGAATCCTCAGTTACTTGCAACCAACCCCGCTCCCTTTCTCGGGCGTCACTCCCTCGGAGTATTGCCTTTGGAACCCACCTGGCCCAAAAACACAGCAACTTCAATAAGAAAATATCACACCCTCTCTCCATGTAGGTCTGTTTATTATCCTTACTGAAATCGGGGATCTGTGTGTGGTCCCACCATCCTGTCTTGGTTGCCTTTCAGAATGCCACGAAAGTTTTCGCCAATTAGCCAGAGGGATACTCTCAAAGTTTGGCTGCCTATTGTGTTTTAAGTGGCTGGCTTCCCAGCTACCACCTGGATTCCACGAGTTTCCACTCGGAGTCCTTCCCCATCCCATCCTTAGTGACCCATGGAGCCCGAGGGTCTCTCTGAAGCAGAGCCTGTCAGATCATGATGAATTGTACATTTTGGCTGTCAGTGACGGGGAGGAATGTTAGGGAGAGGTCCTCCCAAACTCATTTCACTTTTGACCCTCAGATGATCTGGACCAGACCTTTTGGGATGAACTGCTAGAGCATTCAAGGTGGGGCGGGAGAGGGAACCACCCCAGTGCATCCAGGATCTCTTGAGGAGTCCAGCATTTATGTGAAATCTTGATATGAAGCAGCAGTAACTCTGGCTACTCTGAGGTTTCTCAGCTTTCTTTTTTTTTAATTAATTAAATTTTTGTTAGAGATAGGGTCTTCCTATGTTACACGGGCTGGTCTTAAACACCCGGCCTCAAGCAATCCTCTTGCCTCAACCTCCCAAAGCGCTGGGATGATAGGTCTGAGCCACCCCATCCAGCTCAGCTTTCTAAGTCTGGTTCTGAGAGTAAATTAAAATTGGAGGTATTATGGCATCACATTTAAAGTGCTGTTTTTTGTTGTTTTTCATAGAAACAAATACAGTGGCCCAAAGTATGTGCTAATTCTCTCTGGCTGAGTTTCAGAAAGGATCCAATAAAACCTAAAGGAAAGCACAGAGATTTGCTGTATAAAAATGCCATTTCCTAGTTTCCTTATGGGTGAAAGTATCAGTCAAGGTAGCCTCAGACATGCTGCTGTAACAACAACCCCAAACTCTCAGTGGCTTACAACAGTAACAGTTCATGTCTTCACACATGCTGTATTCTATCACTGGTCAGCCATGGCTGTAGCCCACGTCATCTTCAGTGAAGACCCAGAATGACTGTGTGATAAAGTATGTGCTGAATTCAACAGGATAAAGATATCTAACCCCTCTCAGGAAGGAGTGTGGTCATTCACCAACCCCAATGAGATTATTATGAGTTTTGAAACAAAGATGAGGCTTGCTGAGACTCCATTGCCCATAGAATCTGTAACCAGATCACTGTGAAATATGAAGCAGATAGCCACCTCCCACAGTAATTTCCTTCTGATTCTAAAATCCCCCTGTTCTCAAACTTCACAGTCAATAGTTTCCTCATCTGTGAAATGGGGATAATAGTACCTACCTGTGAGTCTTAAGATAATGCCTTTAGAATGTCTACTGTGGTACCTGGCCATAGAAAAGGTTCAATGGTGGCGGGGCGCAGTGGCTCACGCCTGTAATCCCAGCACTTTGGGAGGCCGAGGTGGATGGATCACAAGGTCAGAAGATCGAGACCATCCTGGCTAACACGGCGAAACCCTGTCTCTACTAAAAACACAAAAACAAAATTAGCCAAGTGTGGTGGCGGCGCCTGTACTCCCAGATACTCAGGAGGCTGAGGCAAGAGAATGGCATGAACCCGGGAGGCAGAGCCTGCAGTGAGCGGAGATCGCGCCACTGCGCTAAAAGAAAAGGTGCAATGATTGGCAGCAGGTGTTGATATACTGATAACTAAAATATCCTTCCGTTTGCAAACTAGTCCGTATTGCTACCAGCACTGTTTTATCCTATCTTCTATGCCTCTGATTATGTATTTTTTTATTTATAAGCATATAACATCCTACAATCCAACCCCCCAAATTTGCCCCCCGTGTATCATTATCTATTCTAATAAATATTGATGGAGTGCCATTTATATTCAAGACACTGTCAGATCTTTTGGGGGTTGCAGATGTGTAACCTCTCTCTGGCCCTTAAGGAGCCATTATTCTACCTGTACAGGGAAACCTTTATAAAAGGTAAAGGGAGAGATTGATTGAGAGACTGATTTCTCAGCCCAAGCCATAGAGCAAATCAGTAGCAGAATAAGAAATAGGGCTCTCATTAGTCAGGAAACTCATTTACTTCACAGCTCCCTGGGGTCTTTATCCTAAGGACACTTTAGTCCCTCCCCACAGGCCAGAGAGAACATCTCGCTTTCTTACTCAAGTGAGAGAGAAGGAATGGCTGATCAAAAAAAAAAAGGGCCAACAAAAACCTATTTCAGACACTCCCAAAAAACAAGAGAAGGTGGTTATACCCCCGATATAATTCTCACTTATTTACTTAATGTTCAATTCAACAACAGAAAATATGCCCAAACTTGAGTTTCATTTTTGTTGCGTTGCTTCTTCTGGAAGGACAGGTCTCATATTCAGCAGATTTGGCTTTTCCCCTTCTCCACCTCCATCTCACTTTCTTATTTTTCTTCTCACTCCTGGGAGTTGTCTGAGAAGTTACTGGTGTACTCTGACCCTAACCCTTTTCACCTCATCTGTAGTTTTCTTATTTTCAGGATACTTTTAAAAAATAAAAATAAAAAGATGCTATGGAACCCAAAACAAAGAAAAAGGTGGGGAGGGGAGGCAGGAGGGAAGGCATCTTTGGAAACAGAGGAAACACAGTTGCAGGGATGTCTCTTCCTGTTCAGTAACATTAGGGGATTGTTTGCTTGCTTTTCTCCCAAAGCTGACGGTTGCAATATGTTCTGCACCTTAGAATGGCAAGATTGAGTGCTATAAGAGCAGAGCAGTTTTGACAAGAGTTTGAGATGGGGTGTTGGGGAGGTTGTCATCTTTGCCTGATGGGACCCACCGCTACTTCTGTAGATGTGAAATCAAAGCTTTGTTAGGCCTGGGTTCCAGCGGCACCTGCAGTACCTGTCAGTGTCTGTCTTGAGACTCTCCTTGAAAGAACCGCATCTCCAGTGCAGCTGCAGCTGGCCCAAGGCGAGCTTCAATAACCCAATAGTATCATTTTTAAAAAAACATTATTTTAAAATAGCTAATTCCTTGGCTCCCTTCACCTGGTAATTACAAATCAGAAGCTATCGTTATCTTGAAGCCACCACGATTAGTTCTCATTTCCTGACCTCTGTACAGTGAAAATATGTCATTATTGGAGGCAATGGAATCTGGTCTCTTCAAGTAAGTGACCTACATAAAACGGATAAACTGCAGGAGAAAATTAGGTGTTACCTTGATGGAAAGTGTACAGTAAATGTCACTTACTCTTATTACTATTTATCATCTCAAGAAGTTGTAACAGTGGCCTTTCACTTTAGAGGAATATATGGAAAGAAAACATGGTTCTTAGATAGAGAAGAGTGTATGTGAAAAGCACACACACACACACACACACACACACGCAGACACCTTGCCACCTTCATCTGTGGCCATCAATCTGAGCTGTATTGTTTGAAGATAGCTTTTTAACCTTAATAGAATGCAGTCTGACTTTAAGTGGTGGTAGACATGCAGAATTAATTGCTGTGTGAACAATTTCCTAAGCATTGTTAATTGTGTTTCCTACGGTTAATTGTTTCTCCCATCCCCACATCAGACTCCAAACCTTTCCCTGTCAACAGCCCTTTCTCTCCCGCAGCGGTAGGAATGCAGCAACAGCGTCAACCTGTGTCCAGTTGAAATGCCAGACATCATTTGGATGAGAGACATGCAGGGGAATAAATTCCTTGCTTATTCTCAAATGAAACATCTCTTAGATAAGGGCTTTGAAACAATACAGGTGTTTAGGGTTTGCTTTTCATTCCACTCAGTAGAAACAACTCACCAAGAACCATCAGGCTGTGTTACGTTCGCTAAACTCATGGTGGGGAGTTGACATAGGCAGGATGACAAGGAAGACCAGAAGTTTATTTGGAGGCTTGGGGTGCCCATGGGAGTCAAGACGTCTGCAGACATGCTCAGTTCCTTAGCACAGAACAGGCAGTACTTCAGAACTCTGTTTCATTCCATACTCTGCTAAAGTGAGAGCGACAGAGAGAGAAGGAATAGTAATGTTTTCAGAAAAGGACCCCATTCCACCATCAACCCGCCAAGATTTTTCTGCAATGCGCTGAAAGGTATCCACTTATCATGAAGAGGGGTGGAAAGGAAAAAAATTCTAAAGTTTGAAATAGGGAGGTGGACTAGTACCACTGTAGATGCTGCTGGCTGCACTGATAGTTCAGAACAGGTACCAGCAAACAGGTACTATTTGGGTAGCCTCCTTTGAAGCTGACTTACTTGTGAGTGTGTAGTTTGGGGAAAACAATGCTTGTCAATGCTCCTAGACTAACAGTCTAAAAGCAACTGTGTCCAGAGTGTAGAAAAGGATGGATGTGGTCGAGCAGCACTCTTTACTGTGATTCGAAAGGGCTATTTTCGCTTCCACCGTGGCACCGTTTGGAAGATCTGGGCTGTGTTTTCTCCTCCCTCCTCCGCCCACTGTAAGGGATCCTCTCCCCCGAGACTGGGAGCAGCAGCACCAGAAGGGAAGACCTAACTACTCGGATCTCTGCTTTCTGTATTTAGCTAATCCCTGCGGCCTGGGGCAAGCCATTTTTGACACAGCTTCCTTAAAAGGCAATCGCTTGGAAAAAGGCGCCTGGCCCTCCCCCTTGACATTTGCATTGCTGAATTATCTATTCATATTTTCATTACTTTGTCTCTCCTGCAGCAATGCATCTGCTCGGACTCAATTGGCAACTCCAGCCTGCAGATGGGCACACCTTTAACAATGGGATAAGGACCGGCTTACCAGGAAACGATGATGTGGCAACAATGCCATCTGGAGGCAAAGGTGAGGTTACAGCTGCTGCTTGCCCTCTTGAGGTCACAGGAAAATTCCGAGCTCTCGCCAGCTGGTTCAGGTTTTCTAACCCAAATCTTGGAAGGTATGCAAAAAGGAAAAGAAAAGGGGGGAAAAAATCGTTGCCTTTCATAGGTGCCCCCGTTAAAAGCTGTTTGCTGTTCCTGTCTGTTAGCTGTGTTTGGCTGGATCACTCAGAGCTGGCGTGGTGCCTGCTCAGAGCAATGTGCATACCTATGCTATCTGCAGTAACTGGCATGGTCCAGAGCTACTTGAAAGCATCCCAAGGCCTGTGCAGAAACAGCAGCCACAGCAGCAGCTGGAGTGGCAGCAGCAGCAGCAGCAGGAGAAAGTCCTGCCTAATCAGAAGGCAGAGAGCAGCAGGCAGCACATGCCATCAGACTGGGTCTTTCTCCCAGGAGGACAGATGCAGCCTCCCTGGGGAGGAAGCTGCCTGGCTTGGCATGAAAGAGAAAGGCTCAGAGCTGCTCTGCTTTGGGGGAGAATAGAAAGGAGTTTTGACAACTGGGCGACAAAGCTTCTCTTCTCAGAACAGTGAAGGGGACAATAGAAATGTTTATTGAAGAAATCAGGCAACTGTATCCTTGCAGGAAAAAAAAAAAAATAAAGTGCTAACAAGGTGCTAAGAAGGAGGAGAGAAAACAGAACCATGGGGTGGGGGTGGGGGAGACTGGAGCAAGTAAGACAGAGCAGCCAATGGAATGGTTAGCCAGGCTGGCACGCAGTGAGATATGCTCAATTCAGGATGGAAATCGCGAGGGAGAGATTGTATGAAAGGATTTCTCCAACATGCAAATTTCCATTCTGCCTTTTAGCATCTATAGCCACTTGACCCCCACATTTTGGAAACACCCTACAGGGATATTTCAAAGAAGGAAAAGGAAGCAGCATTTATTAGGCATCTATTGCATGCCAGGCTTAGCATTGTGTAACTTTAACAACTTTAAAGGAAGGAAAAATGTCTCTGAGAAACTTGGGCCCAGAAGGTTAGAGGAACTTACCCAAATAGGTACAAATTTGGACTCCGAGTTGTGCCCTGTGTGTCTTTGGGCAGGAGGTTGGAGCTTTCCTTCAAGCAGTCATTTTCCACAGAGAAGATTCCAGAAATCATCTGCCCCCAGAGGTGTACATTAGTCATCCTGAGATGCTAATGCTGCTTCAATTATCCTCCCCAGAGCTGTCCTAATGCTTTGAGGATGACTTTTTTGTCTTTTTATCCAGTCTTTAAGAATCGCTGTACTCCTCTGTCATAATCATAACACTAAATTACCTTTAAGTAAGCATGAAAAAGTTTTATCTGAGGATGAAATTATATGCTTTCCATTATCGGGTAAGTTAAAATAGACCTAAAACTGAAAAATATATTTTGCCTTAACTGACCGTGTTCTGCCTTAACTGACCAAAAGCCCAGAGCCAAATGTATTGACCTCAGATTTGAAACCTGGTCTCCTCCAGTACTTGACACTGTCTGCTCCTTCAGTTTTCTCTAGGGCAGTGGTTCTTAGCCATAGCATTTTTGCACCCCTAGAGGACATTTGGCAATGTCTAAAGACTATTTTGATTGTCACAGTTGGAGGGAGCATGGCAGGCATCTAGTGGATAGGGGTCAGAGATGCTGTTAAACAACCTATAATACACAGGACAGCCCCCTGTGATGAAGAATTATCTCCTTTCAAGATGACAGTAGTGCTGCCCTTGGAAACTCTGCTTTATGGGGTCTCCATCACGTTTTATCCATAAATGTCCTTTAATCTACAAGTCAGCACCTCATCCCTTCAGAAGAATGCAGAATACACATGTGAAATGAATATGCATATTCTATCATTGGGCACAGAGAAATTGTTTATATGTGTATGCATTCTGAAATTATATACCAATGCTTTTTGAGTAGTGTCCTTCATAAATGGGAATTTATTATCTCTACTGGCCTCCATAAATTAAGGTCAAGATCAAGCACTCCTCCCATTTGTGATAAGCCTCTATTTCTGCCTCTGCTCCCCACCAGCTTTTGCATTGAACACCCAGAGAACAAGTCTTAAGAGTACAAGAGTTATGTGTCTCTAAATTAACAAATGAAGAAACACTTTCCATTGTGTCTTTGGAAAGACCAGAATTTTTCCCCTTATCTGCAACATGCTTTTGAAAATGTTGTCGTATAAGTCATATAACATTACTAGTTCAGATATTTTCCAAATAAGTTATGTGACAGACAAAATGTTGTTTTGTTGTTTTGTTTTGTTTTGTTTGAGACAGAGTCTCACTCTGTCACCCAGGCTGGAGTGCAGTGACGCAATCTTGACTCACTGCAACCTCCGCCTCCCCAGTTCAAGCGATTCTCCTGCCTCAGCCTCCAGAGTGTCTGGGACTACAGGTGCGTGCTGCCACGCCTGACTAATTTTTTGTATTTTAATGGAGACGGAGTTTCATCGTGTTGCCCACGCTGGTTGCGAACTCCTGAGTTCAGGCAATCCTCCTGCCTCAGCCTCCCAAAGTGCTAGGATTACAGGCATGAGCCACCGTACCCAGCAGAGACAGACAAAATGTTGGCCAAATCATTGTCCAGTGAATTTTATCAATAGACTACTCAAGAAAAAAGTGTGAGAATTTAAAATTGCTTAGAGACGAAATAAAATTTGAAACTTAAAAAGAGATCAGATCTCTTCTTAAGTTGTTTTAAGATCTGACTTATAAAATGACTAAAATGTTTTCAATTTTCTCACCCATGCCTAATTCTTTGATCAAAAGTGATCTTAGGTTTGAATTTGTACACCCAGTGACCTCCCGGCTCCCCACTCCCCAATTCTATACATTTAGATAACCTGAATCAATTCCAATTGACTACTTTTCCAGTGTTTCAAAGAGACAATCAAGATATATTGGCAATAAGTTAATTAAATAACACCCCCTCCTTTTTTTGGTATACGATATTCCTTCACTCCAATGTTTTAATCAAGATACACCACACATGGCCAAGGAGGATAATCTCATTAAGCAATTACTGGATAAGTATCCAGCAGAAGCAAATTAAAATGTAAGCAAAACACTGGCATGTGAGTCCCATTTAAGATGGCACATCGATAGAGATTTCATTACCTGGTCTTTAGGAGTATTTACATTCTTCAGGTTTGGGAACAAGTCTAATAGACAGGGCAGCCTACACACTCTGATATGTTAGTGGAAACAAAGCACTTGATTAATTAGTTGGGAGAGTACGTTCTTTGGTCTTTGCCTTTCCCTTTTCCATTTGTTGTTGTTCGAGCCTTATTTTTCTTTCTTCCGCTCTCCTTCAATTAAACCTTAACATGAATGGTTGTTGGCTTTCACATCAAGAAGAGGGAACACACAGTCTGCCAGAATCACTCACCATCTTGTGTGTATTTCTATGTTAAAAGGAATGAACTCATACATCTTCATTACAAGGGCATGGAGAACTTTCTCTGTAGATCTGGGATTAGATAAGCCTTGAGAAAGACGATTCAATACAGTATTCTGACCTGGTCAGATAACATAAGGGAATTCAGTTTGATTGGCCAGGCCCAGGAAAAGTATACAAGAGATTTTAAAGGGCACATCATACGTACCCAATTTGTGCACAGATTTTAAGAAAGAATAAACTCTCAAGTATAGAACTGCATGGATCATTCTCAAAACCTATCACTCATTTTAGATTCAAGTTGCCCTCTATATCAGGGGTCAGCAAACTACATCTCATGGACCAAAATCTGGCCAGCTGCCTGTTTTTATAAATCAAGTTTTAATGGAGCACCACCATGACTACCACCTGTTGTCTATGGCTACTTTCAGAATAAAATGGTGGAATTGAGTGGGTACAACAGAGACTATATGGCCCAAAAAGCCTAAAATATTCACCATCTGACCCTTTAAAAAAAAAAAAAAAAGTTTGATGACCACTCTGTATCATTCCCAATCCCATTTCCACTTTTCTAGAACTTTCCCTGTAACTATCCAAGTTATAGGAGACCAGAAGAGGAAGATCAAACTCCCAAAACATCACTTCTTCCTTCCTGACCAAGCCCTAGTTATAATATACTGTGGTAAATTTGCATTGGAAGATGCTCTATAATATAGGATTTTGGAGCTGGTCTGGTGGATAAAAACACCAGCACCATCACTTAGCAACTGTATGACTGTAAGCGGGTCATTTGTTCTCTCCCAACCTCCAATTCCTCATCTGTGAAATGCAACTCCCTCATAAGCTTGCTGTCCATCATAAATGATGTGACCCTTGTAAAACACTGCATGTGGCATCAGGCATGTAATAAATGATCCACGAGTCTTAGTTGTCGTCACTGATGTCATCTTTACATCTCTCAGCTGGTCCATTTAACAAGTTTCCATGGCCTGTCACATCTTTTGAGAGGGTATATTTTCCAAAGGTGAAGACCAACCAGGTGCAGTGACTCATGCCTGTAATCCCAACACTTTGGGGTGCTAAAGTGACAGGATCACTTAAGGCCAGGAGGTCGAGACCTGCCTGGGCAACAAAGTGAGACCTCGTCTCTATTTTTAAAAATATAAAAATAGGCCGGATGCAGTGGCTCACGCCTGTAATACCAGCACTTTGGGAAGCCGATCATGAGCTCAGGAGATCAAGACCATTCTGGCTAACATGGTGAGTCCCCATCTCTACTAAAAATTAAAAAAAAAAAAAAAAAATTAGCCGGGCAGGGTGGTAGGTGCCTATAGACCCAGGAGAGAGTCAGGAGACTGAGGCAGGAGAATGGCATGAACCCAGGAGGCGAAACTTGCAGTGAGCCGAGATCATGCCACTGCACTCCAGGCTAGGTGACAGAGCGAGACTCCGTATCAAAATATATATATATACACATATACACACATACATATATGTGTGTGTATATATATATATAAAATAAAACTAAGGTGAAGACTGCCTTCAAAATATCAAGATAGACAATACCACTTCACCTTTTCCTTTACCTTCTAAGAATTAACCAAGCCCCAGATGAGGATTTTTTCCCAACATTGGCTTGATGAGGTCAGCAGCAAGCAAGTCTTCCTATTCCAAAGGGCCAATGTGTACACCAAGTTGGCCCCCTGCACACTGCATTATTTGTCTCACTGCAGCTTGAGTTCCATCACTGCCAGCCTGTCTGTTTTAAGCCCTACCATTCTCGGTTTATAACTCAGCTGTAAACATTTATTTGTGCCTGGAGCACATTTCCTTCCTACCCTTTGAAAAAAAAATTAGAATTTCCAGATGGTATGCAACTTGGAAAAAAATGGCAAGGACTGTTATTCTGTTTAGAAACATGTTTTTCTACACTTGCCCTTTCAGCAAAAACTTCATAATGATTTTTACTAGTTGGCTTAATGCATGGTACTAGGAGCCAGATTAGCAGGGAGGTTGGTAAATTCTTCCGCTGGCTCTCATCAGCCTCTCAATGAACACAGCCCAGGGTTTTGAAATGATCACTTCCCTATATGGGGCTTTTCCAAAGTCGGTGAAGTTCCCAGAAGGGCAAAGGGTCATTATGTTTGAGCCAAACACCCCATTACTGCACGTCTACTGGCAAATATACCAACATCCTAATTACCAACCCAACAACTCCCCTCCTTTAGGAGGCCATGCTGTTCTCCATTGTTGCGGATGGGTACAACTTACATGCACTTATACCGGTGGACTTTTGCTTTTGATTGCCATCCATAGCCCCATGCTAAATTGCATAGTTTCTGTTGTACATAGCATCATGGTGGCTTGACATGGGCATTAATAATGAAATCCAATTTCCCTTTCTGTCCATTTTCCCATATCCTCATTGGCCACACTTCTCTTTCTGAATTGACTTCTACACCCAGATATCTGGTCTGTGATCTCTAAGTATGCACCTCTGGTATACCTCTGATATACAGTTGGCCCTTCATACCCACAGGTATCCACAGATTCAACCAACCTCGGATTGAAAATATTTGGAATAATAATAATACAAAAAATGCAAATAAAAATGATAGTATAAGAACTATTTACATATCATTTACATTGTATTAGGTATTATAAGTAATCTAGAGATCATTTGAATTATAGAGGAGGATGTACATAGGTTATGTGAAAATACTACACCATTTTATATAAGGGGCTTGAGCATTTACAGATTTCGGTATCCACAGGCGTCCTGGAATCCATACCCTGTGGATACCAAGGGATGACTGTGGGCCTTAATGCAGTCAGCACAGGGGTGAGCCACATGGGTTTTAGTGTCTGTCAGTTGTGGGTTTTGATTACAGATCTACCAGTAAAAAGCTGTATGACCCTAAGTAAGTCACTTATCTTCCATGAACCTCAGTTCTCTCATCTGAAAAACAGGAAAAATTGTAAGAGTATCAGGAGATTACATGGTGATTAGCAGCCACTCAATAAATTTTAGCTACTGTCAATAACAGTAAACTAAACTAAATATTAATGCAGGAGCAAGTTCACCTGGAGAGTCATAGGTGTAAATACTTGTTAACATTCCCAGCGGCAAAGAGTTGACTATTTTTATCTAATGCAATGAATTGAAATTTCAAAAGATGTAAAAGCCACATGTAGTCCCAAGAGCTAAACATTTTCTAAAAGTCATTATTGTGTGATGTTGTGAACACCATCACAGAAGCAGTGACTTTCAGGATGGAATTACATTCCTGAAGTATAGCCAGCCAGCAGCAGGGTGAAGGCTGATGGGTTGCTGATGTCTCGGATGAGCTGTATTCTTGGGCAGTGAATCTAAGGTCCTTGGAAGAATCTTTTCACTTATCTATTGGTTAAACGGAACCCTCAGATGGTTGTCCTGATTCCCAAATAAATGGAAACGAGGTGTAATGACTGTAGCAATATTCTGAATTCAATTTTATTTGCAATAGATAAAAATATGTGAGGCAGAATAATCTGCAAGGCAGATTTATGCCGAGGTGCCTCCGGAGTTCGGTTAAGTTAGGAAGTATTAATATGCGGCTTCATTTCCCTGGTATGACTATGAGTCCATTCCCTTTATCACTTGTTTGGGGAATAGTTTCGCTGTTTCTGTAAATGAATTATGGCAACATTTTCTGAAATGATTAGCTCCTAATGTGGCTATGGAAGGCTGTCGTTTTGCTCAACATCAGTCTTATTTAACTGGTTGAAATTTTAGTTACATGTTTCAGATATAGGTAATAGTTTCACATTTACATGAGCAATCTTCCGTGGAGTTATAGAGTTGGACTATCCTGTAAAATTGATCATTAGAATGTTGCCTCTAAAAACCCAGAAATCTCATCTCTAAGCCAAAGATGAACTAGCCAGAACCATTGTATCTTACGCACATGCTTCTTAGGGCAAAATGATCATCATCTACACTTTTCATTGTGCAGCTCTTTGATAGACTGAAAGATTTGCCATGGAAGCCCCAGCTCTGGGAGACATGAACTGGACTGGGTCCTGCATGCCAGGATGCCAGGCCCAGTCATTGCCTAGAACCCAAGGATACCAGTGAGTTCTCACAGAATGATTACAGGATGCTGTTTAATGCCTCTTCTCTTGATGCCCCTAATTCAATCTCAAAGTGTATTCACAGGACCCTGGACAACAGGCTGCCTAGATAAGAGATAATGGAAATACAACATACACCCCAACTCTGATGTTGACCAAAGAATACCTATTATTATAGTCAATGCTTGATAAATATTTATTGCATGGAAGTATGAATGTATGGCCCACCCAACATTGCTTAGGACATTTCTTAATCATTGTTAAGTAAATAAAATCTGGTTGCTTTTCAATAAAGCAGACTGCACAGAGTTGCCCATGTGAGAAGCAGCTAGACCACACACCAACAGCAGCAATTTGCAGAGAATGCACTGGTGATGCAGTTTTCTCTGATCATCGTATCTTAATACATGTGACCTGTTGTCTGCCCCTCCCAGTCTGCAGACGTACCGGCCACTCACTGTATATTGATTTCAGCTGCTCTGGAAAATGACTGCCAGTTTTATTATGGCCCACTCCACCCATTGTCCCTCTTTCATTAATAGTGCCTACAGTAGGCAGCCTATGTTTTTTATTAGGCCATCAGAAATTCACCCCCAACCCATCCGAAAAAAAAGTAGTTACAGCTGTTTTTAGGTAGCACCACAACAGACAGGATAGAAAGATGCAGAAGTACCTACAAGTTAGGTACAATATGCAGAAGCACCCCAACATACAGATGAGTAGACGGACTCAGAGAGGGCTGGTGATTAGCCCAAAGGCACACAGCTGGTAGCTGTCAGAGCTGGGATTCAAACCCAGGCTGACTAGCTCCACGAGGCAACGTCGCCTCCTTAAGGCCTCAGAACTTTTCAATAGGAGGATATTCAGCTAGACCTTAAAATGTCTAGCTAAGCATTAGACATTTGAAGATAAAGATAGAAATCTTAACTACTTTGTTTCCTTGTTGCCTGCCTCTCAGTGGTGTCAGGTGAGGGACTCACCATATTGGTGGTCCTGGAACAGCTGGTGTGACTCAGGGACGCCCAGCTTCAAGTCCTCCTTCATGGGACTCAGCGTGGCTTTGATGCTGCTCTCTTTGACCTTAGAGAACAACAGAGATCCATCCTCCTGGACATCGGCCCAGAAATTTGACCTCCAGGAATACAGTCACTGAGATGGTTCCCCATACTGGCTATAGCAATTTACGGAAAAACACCTTTTCTTTTTATCTCTTTGGAGGAAGTATTTGTACATTTTTCTCTTTTTCATTGTTTTTAAAATTACAAAAATTATACACACTCATTTTCAAGATTTATTAAAAGTATATTTAAAAACTTTTCTTTTGCTATCATGAATATTTCTGTAACAACTGACAAATTTGAATAAGACCTGTAGATTATAGTCATGCATGGCAAAACAGTGTTTCAGTCAACGACTGGCCACACATTCCCAGCACTGGTCCCATAAGATTATAATGGGGCTAAAAAATTCCTGTCACCTAGCAACATCTTAGCTGTCATAATGTTATAATATAGTTACTTTTTTATTAATTTAGTGTAGCCTAAGTCTATAGTATTTACAAGGTCAAAAGTAGTGTACAGTAATGTCCTAGCCCTTCACATTCACTCACCACTCACTCACTGACTTAACCAAAGCAACTTCCAGTCCTGCAAATTCCATTCATGGTATGTGTCCTATACAGGTGTACCATTCTTTTTTTTTATCTCTCATACCATATTTTTTACTGTCTTTTCTATGTTTAGATACACAAGTACCACTGAGTTACAGTTGCCTGCAGTATTCAATACAGTAACATGCTGTACACGTTTATAACCTAGGAGCAGTAGGCTATACCATATAGCCTAGGTATGTAATAAGCTACATCATCTAGGTTTGTGGGAGTATACTTACACAACTATGAAATTGCCTAAGAATGTACTCCTCAGAATGTATCCCTGTTGTTAAGTGATTCATGACTGTATATATAGAGAGAGAGAAAGAAAGACTTCATGTGAAAATATATATATGTACATATATTTGAGTAAAAAGTGAAAACCCCTCTTTGCAAAAGTGTAATTCAGTTACACACCTGAAGAACTTAATTTGAAAGCAAACACTAGCTTGTTTAACAATATGGATATCTTCTGTTAAATAAATCAAGCTTGTGAAAGTGAAGTCACCTGTTAATCAACAAAGCCTAAAAGCTTTCTAATAATTCCTCCTCCCTCCTGCCAAACCCCTACCCTGTCCCCTCGCCACACGCGTGCGCACACACACACTCGCACTTCTTCATAGCATATACCCAGCAATGATCCTCCTGACCCACTCTAGAGACCACAGTAGGCTAATGAGGAATGCCATTTAAGATATCTTTGGGTCCAAGCCACTGTTATATAGATATGGACATTGAGACTTTGAGAAATACACCTGCCTAAAACTAGCTAGATGCTTAGTAACAAGGATGGAACTTCAACAGAATCGTTCATTTACACCTGTTCCTTCCACAAACATTTCAAAGTCATTAAGTCATGACTAGGACTCTTGACTTTTGGTTCTTAATCTAAGGATTTTCTCCCTGTATCACACCTCTCCCAGTCTGTTTGTTTGTTGTAAGATTTTACACAAAAGGCAAATTAAGCATTTACTCATGACTCTTCAAAAGGATCCACAAGAGGCCGGGCGCGGTGGCTCAAGCCTGTAATCCCAGCACTTTGGGAGGCCGAGGCGGGTGGATCACGAGGTCAGGAGATCGAGACTATCCTGGCTAACATGGTGAAACCCCATCTCTACTAAAAATACAAAAAACTAGCAGGGCGTGGTGGCGGGCGCCTGTAGTCCCAGCTACTTGGGAGGCTGAGGCGGGAGAATGGCGTGAACCCGGGAGGCGGAGCTTGCAGTGAGCCGAGATCAGGCCACTGCACTCCAGCCTGGGAGACACAGCGAGACTCCGTCTCAAAAAAAAAAAAAAAAAAAAGGATCCACAAGAAAAGTTCTTTCAATAGTAAATTTCATATAGAGCTTCCAAAAGGTTATTTTATTTAATAAATAAAATTCAGTTTACATGTAGTCAGGTTCTAACTGAGGTCTGAAGGGAGTCAATGGGAGAGTGGTGGGTAGCTGGAAGAGCACTCGAAGAATCATAGACAGTTTCAACACGGCTTTACTCTCTCTCTCTCCAGGCACATGTGAGTCTGGGTGCGAGCCTGGGTGCAAGCTGTATGTACAGCATCAGCAGGGTAGTTATACCTTTTACAGGCAGCAGTAGCTCCCAGCCAAGCATGAGCTCACGTGAGTGGTTACCTAATGCACCTCATGTGGCATGATTACATAATAAGTGGAGCTGTGCGCCTGTGCTCCAAACTTGCTGAGTCATGCATGACAGGATGTATCCCTTGGCCTATTCTTGATGACAGCATATCCATTTTCCTTACGCATGTAGATTTTCAAAGTAAATCTTTGTTAAGGCTCTCACTTTACCCTGTCATCACAGGGGTTTGGTTACAATACCCCACCAGATGGGTTTGTATAGTTTGATCCAGTTCAGTAAGCATTTATAGATCACTTACAGTTGCCAGGTGCAAAGCTTAGAGAACCTAGAGATGAATCTGCATCTCTGCCTGACCTCAGGGAGCACAGTATCCAGAGACAGAGACTTAGGCAGGCATGCAAAATCAAGTACAATACCTAACAACAGCTGCTGTGGGCAGCAGAAAAGCGTAATTGCTATAGAAACACAAAGAAAACAATTTGTCTGGCTGAGGAGAGTGGTTGGGGTGGTGTTGTAAAGGAACGTACAGCTTTAGTGTGAAGGTGCACTTGAGCTGAACCAGGCCATGACTCCCAGTTTTAAGCTTGTCCCCATAAATGAGTCTATTCCAGAAGAATTAGACTCTTGATAGAGAGCTAGATATATACAAATAGACACATAGACATTCATGTATATTACATGTGCACACACTATTTTTTGTCTTTTAGAGAATTCCTTACTCTGCAAAGAAAGCCACATGCTTTCCCACGTAGTTTTGCATCCTTTTTTTCATTCCATGTAAGAACTTAGCAATTATTGCACTATTATTTCATGCTGGGCACTATACTAATCTCTCTTTTGTGTACTTCTACTTGTCACACCCTCTAAGGCAGTTAGAACTATTGTTCCCATTTTACAGAAAAAGCTACTGGAAATCCAGAGAGTTTAAGCAAATTGCTAGAGGTCACACAACATGAAAGAAACAGAGCCAGGATTCAAACCCAGTTCTGTCTGACTTCTGACTTCTGACTTCTGTCATCCCGGAGGTGCACTCCTTTATTTAGTGAATGCGATGAGGAAGGGAGGATCTAAAACCCTAGGGGGCACTGTGACTACTGAGAAGTAGCCTGTGCTGGCTGGTAGTGGGAGCTAATTTCCTCAGTGTCCTGAAGCTAGGGTGTAGTAAAGGAAGAGGACCTCACTGCTATAAGAACCGAAGCTTTGGGGCTCCTTGTCTGAATTTTCCAGAACAGCTGCTCTCTGGAGACAAGCTCCCTTGCACATCTCCAGCATCTGCATCTGGCTTGACATCACGATCCATTTAGGTTTCCACAGTAGATTAGAACACTCGTGGGTGCTGATTTCCTGCCTCTTTTTCAGATCCTGTCCATTAACCAGCAATGCCGGAAAGCCCAACAGACATAAAGGAAAGCCCAGCTTATTAAGTTAAAGATGAATCATGTTTTTAAAGTTTTTTTTTTTTGTATTTATAAAGCATTTCTTTAACTTGTTGCCATGCTGATTGCTGGGGTTTCTTTTGGTACCTATCAGAGACCCATACACTCTTCTTCTGCAGGCGGCTCTCTTACTATGTCCCTTCCTTACCAGCTCCTTTTTATTATATCCCTTCCCCAAGGAAGGGGTGTCAAATGCAGCATTTTAAACTAAAATTTAGTTTCCAGTGTATACTAATGAGAGCTCCTGCTCAACTTGTTGTTATAACAAGTGTTTCCCCCTGGACATGCCATTATTTCAGCAAAACCCCCAAATAAACAACACCCAGTTTAGGCTTAGGACCTTACAGGTAACAATACTTATTTTGTGCCAGAAATTATTCTAAGAACTTTACACAGCCTAAACTCAGTAAAACCTTATAACAATCCTGTGAAATAAATAGTGTCCCATCTATACACATAAGGACACCGAAGCACAGCAAGATACACTTAGCTGATATCAAAGTTAGGATTTGAACCATGGCAATTTCAGCCCAGAGTCTCTGCTCTTAAACACGATGCCATATTCCTCCCCCTACAGGTAAGTAATCAGTATCCATTAGAAAGGTTAGCCAACATTTAAAAGTTCCTGCTGGATGTGGTGGCTCACAGAGGTAATCCCAGCATTTTAGGAGGCCAAAGCTGAAGAATCACTTGAGCCCAAGAGTTTGAGACCAGTGCCTGGGCGATATAGTGAGACCTTGTCTCTACAAGGAAAAAGAAAAAAAGGAAAAAAAATTAAGCTGACAGGCATGGTGGTCCATGCCTATAGTCCCAGCTACTTTGAGGGGGCTGAGGCAGGAGGATCATTTGAGCCCAGGAGGTCAAGGCTGCAGTGAGCTGAGATCGTGCCACTGCACTCCAGCCTAGGCAGCAGAGCGAGATCCTGTCTCAAAAAACAAACAAAACAAAACAAAACAGAAGTTCAGAATGTTTGATAAATAAACCATCTAGTCCCCATCTGAAGGTCTGAACCACTCAGGACTTCTGGCTGTTCATTTTCTTTTTAAAGATGAGATGTGAAGGCAGCTTCCAAACTCCCTTTCAGACCTCATTCCCTACTTTTATTTTCCTAGAGGTCAAAGGGTTATTCTTAAGATCCAAACCAGTGTTTCTCTTGCTTTATTTTAAGTCCCTGCTGGCTTTGTATTGAGCTGCATAAAAAACAATCACCTCATATGTTAAAGAAAATAAGAGGGAAAAACTTTATATCTTCAAATCACTTTGTGGTTTTCTTTTATAATTTAGACATGAAAGACCTTCAGAGAACCAAAAGTGTCATCTCTCCATTTTACACATAGAGAAACTGGGACCAAGAGACAGAGTCAGACAGGTTCACTCACCATTTAGGCCAGTCTTTAGCAATTTTATCATTTCTCCAGATTATCTGAAACCTTTGCAATATCTGGTGGCCAAATGACAGATAAATATTTTTAGAAGAGTTAGTCCTTCACAGAATGTCGAGGGGAGCATCCTGGGCCCATCAAGCTGAAGAAATTTTTGGATCTACAAGGTCACCAAAGTGATTGGGGTTCCAGAAATGAAAAGACTCCCCTCAAAACAAAAATGACTTCAGTTCTTTCTGTTTGATTTCAGTTGACTCAGAAGTTCTTAGGAATAGAGAAGAATACTATTTTATGTTTCTTACCAAGTTCAGAATCAATTTGAAGGAATCACAAATGACTTTTATACTATGAGATTTTTTTTCCCCATTTTAGAGATAAGGAAAATGAAGCTCTCAGCGATTGATTAACTTGCTTTTCTTGGGCAACTGCTAGTCACGCTCAGCTTTTCCTTAATCCTGTGGTTGCAAGAGAAACCACACGTAGAATATAGGAGGTGCTGACTGGTTCATTGTTTTTAAGAACTCCACTTTAAAAATAGATATTTTTGGAATTCCAATTATTAAAGTTCTGAAGGATGCTGAGTGTGGGCAACCAATATTTTCAACATAAGCAATTTTAAATAATGCAACAGAGATGCATTAATGTCAATGAAGGAGAGATGCTGTTTCCCTGCGGTTCTTAGACTTCTCCCTCTAACTCAAGATCTGCTTGAGTTTCAAATCTTCATTTTCTACTGAGTTGTTTTATTTATTCTGAGCTGATTTTTGTTGAAAATGTCAGAGTGTATTTGTGTCTAGAAAGAATAATGAAAGGCTACAAGAATTAAATTTGGTGCCAAATTAACATCACCCTCCCCTCCCCTGCTGGTAATTTTTACATCCCAGTCACATTTGGGATAGTTGGAAGCTTTACATGTATTTATCAGGCTCCAGATCTGATTATATTTGATCAGTAAAGAGTAATCACATAATTTTAGAGAGCATTGTGCCAAGATTTCAGATGCCCTGGGGTGTGCATTTATAGCTTTGTTATTTGAAACCTAAATGTTTTAGCTGTAACTTAAAAAGAAACTTGCCATGAGTTTAATCTTAATATTAAAACAGAAAAAAAAAAAAAAAACCTGGCATGTAATTAAACAGAAATACAGAGCGAACTAATGTATACATGTCACTGACTGGTATTTATTCCTTTTTTTTTTTTTTTCCTTTTTTTTTTCAGTGCCCTGGTCATTGAAAAACAGCAGCATAGACAGTGGTGAGGCAGAAGTGGGTCGGCGGGTAACACAAGAAGTCCCACCGGGGGTGTTTTGGAGGTCACAAATTCACATCAGTCAGCCCCAGTTCTTAAAGTTCAACATCTCCCTCGGGAAGGATGCTCTCTTTGGTGTTTACATAAGAAGAGGACTTCCACCATCTCATGCCCAGGTATGACCATGTTTGATGTAATCAAGCATTTTTTAAAAATTATATATGTGTGTGTATATGCATATATATTTATATATGTGTGTGTGTGTATATATATATATATGCCACTTCACACCCACTACAATGCCTATAATTAAAAGATGGATAATAAAAATGTTGGCGAGAATGTGGAGAAATGAGAACCCTTGTACATTACTGGTGGGAATGAGAAATGGTGCAGCTGTTGTGGAAAAGAGTTTTTCACAAAGTTAAACATAGAATTACCGTATGATTGAGCAATTCGACTTCTAGGTGTATACCCAGAGAAAATTGAAAACACCATCTTCTTACAAAAATGTATATATCGATGTTCATCATAGTCTTATTTATGATAACCAAAGAATGGAAACAACCCAAATGTCCAACTGGTGAATGACTAAACAGAATGTGATATAGCCGCACAATGGAAAATTAGTCAGATATAGAAAGGAATGGAGTATTGTTATATGCCACAACATGGATGAAACACTACGCAAAGTGAAAGAAGCCAATACCAAAGGCCACATATTGCATGATTCCATTTATGTATATTTTCCAGAATAAGCAAATATATAGAAACAGAAAGGAGGTTAGTGGTTGCCAGGAACTGGGAATTGGGGCTGACTGCCATGGGGTTTTTGGGGGTGGTGATAGTAATGGCCTGAAATGAGGTGATGGTTTACCCAACATAGTGAATACACTCAAACCATGGCATTGTAAAATCACAAAAGCTACCTTACAGTTATTCACAGTGTCCTGTGAATTTTATCTCCAAAAAATAAATGCTAATATCCCAACCTGATGAAAACAGCTTAAATAGGTTTAGGGGTTAATCATTGGTACTTTCTGTTCAGATGTTCTGGTTATTGGATTAATTTGTTAAAATATCACTGGGAGACATCTCACTATATATGAAAGAATAATGTAACATAAACCAAAATTCAGCAGATGTTTCTCTGTGGCTTCCCTGTACTAAGTTCCTTGGGAAGTCCTTGGCGCTATGAAAGTGAGATTATTCACAGCCTTGGAAATGAAGAGATTGGATTACATTATGGATTTCATTATTTTTTCTCTCATTCTTCCCTTAATTTGTTCTGGTAGAAGTTCTATTATTATACATAACACCTGGGGTAAATTAACACCTACCTAGTTTGGTTTTCTTTTCCAATAAGAATTGTATATCCTGTGAAAAAAACAAGTTGGTTTTTCCTGCCTCGTTTGCCCTCAAATCCAGGAAGAACATAAGGTACATTAGGAAAAAACTCAAAACATGCATATATCCAGTCAAAGCTGACTTTGAAATGTGTTGGAAAGGCAATTCATCTAGAAAATTCAATTGGAAGAACTTAAAACTAAAAAAAAAAAAACCATTGGCAAATGCAAAGTAGTCAGGCTACAATTTCTTTACCTTTAGCTCATAGCAGACATTGCTAATCAATGGCAGCACTTTTCCTTACTGAGCCCAGTGCACACATAGCTCCCATATAACTCTCAAGGCAGCCACTACCAATCGACCATTGTTGACTCTCAAGATGAAACTGATTTGCAATCCCATCTTTACAGCCTAAAATGATCAATATAAGAACTAAAAGGACTATTTCTTTTTTGAGCAGGAAAAGCTGTGTAGATTTTTATGATCATACACAGCCCATGCTATAGGGACCAATATGTAACGTGGTAATCAATGAGTCCTCCATCCATCCATCCATCCACCTAGAAAAAATATTTATAGGGCTAGACACTGATTATTTGGAGATGAGTTAACATAACCCCTGACCAAGCAGAACTCTTGATAACAGAAATCATATCTGCTCTTCAAAGAGATTCTCATCAAGACAAGGAGAGGAGTTCAGCTGAAAGGAATCCCTGGCGCATTTCTGTAGCTTCTGGCCAGGCTGCAGGGTGCTGCTCTCAGAAATTACGCAAATTGTTAGGTGGTGTCCTTGATCTTCAGGCTCCACTGATTCTCCTGTAGCAAAATGAAGGATTTATAGTAGTGAAATCTACTTATCGGCATTATTGAGGTAAGTGTGAGCATGCCTCCGGGCATAGCTGAGCATAACTTTCCTCTCAGCCAGTTGCATGCAAAGAGCTTTGCTAAGAAAACTGCTTCTTCCCCACATTACCCCCAAAACTCTGCTTGCCCTCTTCTCTTGCATGCTGCAGGAAACCAGAATGATGGAAAAGCCAATGATCATGGCAAGTCAAGTTGGTAACTCTCTGTAACTGAGTGGCAGTGGACAGCAGGCAGAAACATACTTTACCGTGCTTCCCTGCTGTTCTGACATTCAGGACTCAAATCCTCAATGACAATGTCTTTTCTTCCTTTGTGGCTATGCTGCACTGTCCATCTCCTGCCTAGACTGTGATTGTTCTAGTGATTGTCCTCTCAAAATAGCTCCACTCCAGAGACAGCCCCATTGCACATTTCAAGGGAAGGGAAATGAATAGGCATGGGCTGATGTGTGCTGAGGTTTCAGTCCAGCTGCCAGTTTGAAAGTTCACTGTGTGTTGAGGGGTCAAGTAAGCAAGGCACCGTGCCGATGCTTAGAAATTCACAAGACAGGTACAATATAGGGGTGCTATTTTCAAAAAAGAAAGAAAGAAAGAAAAAGATTCCGTATATATTCTCACATTCATTTGCTGTCATTACATGCATTCATGTCCATTTGATGAGATACATTTCCTCAAGGAGACAGTGCTTAGCTCTTTGCGGGGACAGGCGACTGACGTCTCGAACCATTATAGAATTTCTCATTTTTATTGGTATATCCTATCAAGGAACATAAGTTCTATGGGGATTGGCAGTCTAGCCAAGGTGACCCATTTGAGCTGGAAAAAGAGAAAGTGAAAGAGGTGGGGTGGGGGGAGAATATGAAATTCTATTGGCTGTGCTACATGAAATGGTTGTTTAAATTTTATTGAGTGCCATGCTCTGACCAAGAGCCTACAAGGTTTAGTATCCTTGTCCAAGGATATTACATACCTGCTTAAATTTCCCAAGAATCAGAGTCTGTCCCAGTTGACTTTTTGAAACTGGCTTTTTATAGAGATACAGAGAAAACATGGCATAGGAGAAAAAGTCCAGAATGTAGACTCTACCACACATTAACCAGGGGACCTTGAGCATATCCCTTAACTTCTCTTAGCTTCAGTTTCCTTTTCTACCTATGTAATCTGCTTCATAATACTTTGTTGTAATTATACAATAACAACAAAGGTAAGATGGGAAAACCCTTTGTAAACTAAAGCACAATAGAAAGCTATAATATATGAGTATTCTATTATACTTAGAATTTCTGTATAGCCCTAGCAAATCCTGTATATAGATAGGCAATTATGCAAATATCGATTTTTTAATAAATTAATTTTCTAGTTTTTTTCTTCTTTCTAAAGAAAAAAACTACATTTCATTGCAGAAGTTTCAGAAACAGGGAAACAAAAGGAAAAAGTAAAAACACTCCTAATATAAAGCAGCCCCCTTTTGCTAAATGCTTATATATTATTTTTGCTATAATAAAACACATCCATTGCAGTGGGAAGAAAAAGAACCTTGGAATAATGGTAGCTTCAAAGAACAAAGGTGTTTTTTTTCCTTCTTGTTTATGCTACACCATTACTGGCTCTCAAACAGGTGTGATTTTGCCCTGCCACCACTCCCACCCTGGAAACATTTAACAACGCCTGGAAATAGTTCTGGTACGCTGGGAGGAGGTTGCTGCTAGTACCTAGTGGATAGAAGACAAGGATGCTGTAAACACCCTGGGGTGCACAGGGAAGCCCCAACACAAAGAATTAACACTATCTTCAAATGCTAACAGTGCTGAGGTTAGAAAACCCTGCTTCACATGTCCCTCTTAGGTTAACGAGGCCTTTGCTCAATGTCAACCTCATTCACGGACACAGACCTATGAAACTTCTACTATCAGGAACAAAGAAAGGAGTAGATGCAGAATTGTGTACCAATTCCTACAGAACTCTGCTTGCAAGTCACACATATCATTTAAGCCCTTCTCATATCAACCAAAGCAGTCACATCGTAACTTTAGTGGAAGAGGAAGTACCATCGGATGGTGTCCCCTGGAAGGAGCACCAGAAATATCAGTGAAGATCCCTAATGACTTAAACATAAAATGTTATGAGGCCTGCCCTGGTGACTGGTCTTCATGTGTATCCTCAATGCTTGTCTTGAAAATAAACCCTTAAGGATTTTATTTATATTCCCAAATTTTCCTTCCGAAAATGTGTACCAATCACACTCCTACTCACCAGCAGCATTGTGGAAATGCCCATTTTATTTACTTGAACACTTGCATAAATGTAATATTATTGTTTCTAAAACTTTGCCAATTTTAAAGGTAGGTATTATATTGTACTTTAAATGCAGCAGTTTTGACATCATGCATTGCGTTTTTAAAGACACAGACAGGAAAAAAAAAAGTCAATCTAAGTCATTCTTAGGCTACTAACTCGAACTCTTATGGGGATGGTTTGTGTCCAGTCTAAGCCTAATGCACCTTGCCAGATATCTGAAATCCTACAAACTGTGTCAGATTTTCTCAGCCCCAGTTCTAGAAAGGTAGCAGGCTGAAGAAAAATAATAATCTGAACTGGCTATAGTGCTAGGCATCAAAGGAAATCTCAGAGGCAGTTGCAGCAAGTCAGAATCTTGGGTGGTTAAGGCAGTGAGCAAGTTTGCTTGACAGTTCATCACTGATTGCTACTGATACGTCAAGCCAAGTAAAATCCTTTGCGAGAACAAGTCAATAATTGGCAAATTAGGTACATGATTAACTGGAGACAACAAGATGCAGTTGCCGCTTGGGAGCCCTGCTGGGACTTCACCTTCTCCACAATCCTGTTTAGCAAATATTAAAAATGCCTATTTCATCACTCAGACCGATGGAGCCAGGAGCCCAGTGACTTCCAGAGGCAACTTAAAAGTATATGATGGGCTTACAGCTCCAGCAAGTTGAATAAAAGAGATTCTAGGGATTGAGTGGCGGTAAGACAGGAGCAGATACTGGCACCCCCTAATGCTTTATGCTGAGAGGTATCTATGGGATGGGAAGTAAAATTATCCTCACATTAAACTCATTAGCCAATAGGGGGGAACAGTTTAAGAGACCACAAATTGCCCCATGATCATACCAAATAAATGCAAATATGGCAGATTGGGCATATGTGGACCAAGATAAAATGAGCTGAGCAAACATTTCTATCTGTTCTTATCAGCAGAATGCCCCTAATGACATTTTTTAAAAGCAGATTTATAGATGGTGATTAGTGGTTTTAGTCTTTGCCAGCTCGAGTTTACTCCTTTTCGTTTCAGATCCTTATTTGAAAATGAACTCTGTCTTTCCTTGTCCCCTTCTTTCTTGCCCGAGTAAGCAAACCTGCACATGGTTTCAATTAGATGTGGGACTAACTGCATTCCTGGGATGCTGGAGTGCCTGGCTGTTTGGAGCTCCCTGGCTCTGTCATCTTGCCACTCTCTCTTTACTCTCTCAGTGCCCATTGACCAGTCAGATAGGCTCCACTGGGCCTCACCTTTCACATGGAGCTGAAATGTGGAGGCAGTGCCAGGGTTTGGCTGTCAGCTTGCGTAGCACATCAAATCACGCTTTGCAGAAGCCCCTGATACGAAGTTTCATTTCATTTTGGAGGAAGCCAGATCTTTACAGGCATATTTTTCAGAACCTTCCTTTCCAAAGAAGCTCAAGGTGTAGTGAATGATTGTGTGAAACCAAGAGAATCTTGGTTTCTTCCGCATTGGACTGAAAGTGCTTTTGGAAAGGACTTTCCTGAGAGGCCCCTTCTGGTTAGCTGGTGGCATCCTAACAGGAGAGAGGAACTGAAACTGCCATCTGAGTCAGTGGGCACCCCCCTGGACAACTACTGAGCAGCGCAAGGAGAAATCTCATGGAATGCTTGAGTCTGGAAAGAGAACCGGTGTGAAGGGTGCACAGGAGGACACCGTGGATGTTTTACAAGAAGGACAAGGCTTGAGTTCATGGAATTCAGAGAGAAGGCAGCAACAGACAAAACAGGAATGAGTTTGAAGGGGCAGCACCAAATCACATATTTTAGACCGAGGAGAGTCTTGGAGGTGCTGTAATTCAGGAGTTTGCAAATTTTCTAAGCAAATGACCTTTATCCTCAAGTGAAATCTTATATAGAACCCTATATATAAAAAGATGAAAGTGACAGTTTTATTAACATAGAGTTTACAGTTCAAATCCACATTTAGTATTATAATGTTAATCTCTGTATATGTATGTTTGTGTATTAATAAATCACATGTATAATATATATGTGTGGATATATATCCAGAGAAGAGAGAGACTAAACCCATGAGAGTGGTCACCTCTAAGAATAGTCAAGAAGAATAGTACTGGGAATTATGTTTTAAGAGTACTTCCTTTTATCCGTAAAAACATATTAAAGGTAAGGCAAGTCCCCCACCCCCCAATCTCCAACATACACACACACAGACTGGATATAATTCCACAAAACCTTAACATTTATTCATTTGAGGGGTTGTAATATGGGTATCTTTTATACTTCTCTTAATTTCTGTAATCTCTCTCTCTCTCTCTCTCTCTCTCTCTGTGTGTGTGTGTGTGTGTGTGTGTTTAATAAGTGAATCTGTAACAAGTTTGAGCCTATGTTCAGTAAAACAAACAGTGGTTATAGATGACACCTGTAATTCCAATCACTTTCTCAAGATTCCATTTATTTATATACTATGTGTTTTTTTGCAATTTTGAGAAAAACCATAACAAATCTATACAAGTACTTGTGAATAGCAACAGTATTTCCTTTAATCATTTCCCTTACAGACTGTAGATAGTCTTCAATTAAATTGATCCAGAAGTTTGAAAGAGGAGGAAAAGGAAATAACTGTTTGAAGGTTAAATCACTTAAAATATTGAACAACTACTCGCATCCCTTGCCTTAGATATAAAAATAGGGGAGTTGCACCCAAGCTTTGAAACTCTCCTTATTTAAAAATAAAATCACCATTATGGGACATATTATGCATTCATTTGGAATTCTGCTCCTGGTTTTACATCCTGAATCAAACATGTGCCTCTGCTCTGCTTGGCATTTGGTTGAACAGGATCCATCAGTGCAATTGCTTGTACGACTTTATCTGAGCAGACACACATCGGCCTGGATTCAAAGAAAGCCTAGTACAGATCTTTAAGCTTCCTGATAAACGACAGTTACAGAAGTTCAATGTATGCTCAGAGATGTTAGGAAAAGCTTTATTCCAAGATCTTCACAAAAATTAATGGCTTCTAAAATGTTCATTGAAGCCCCTCTCAGTAAGGATGCTTTGTAGGGAAGCTAAAGTTGTTCTGAGACAACAATAATCATTAATCATTCATCCGAGCTCTTATAAAAATGTCCTGCACTCAGAGATCCCTCTCCATTTAACATGGTGTCTAAACCCACTCGGAATAATGGCCAGCACTCTCAGAGGACCACAATGTAACAGGGACTGATTGTTCCATGTGCATTATCTTGTTTTATCTTCACAACACCGTATGAGCTAGGTAGCATTAGTGGCACTCCCCTTTTACGGATGGAAGAACTGAGACAGAGGCTAGGGGCTCAAAGCTGGGATGTGGATCTGGCAGCCAGACACCTTCCTCTTCCTTCTCTCTGGTGCTCAGTCATTTCTAGGAGCATCTACAGTACAACGTAAACACAATTGTTTACAGAGTAAAATTACACCTACTGCCAAAAACAGGAATTTTATCAAGTCAAGGAAAATGGTGGTGGGGATCTTCTTGAATGTGTCAGAGGAAAGCCTTGGTAAATATGGATCTGGCTGAGGTAGCACAGTTAAACACGGAGGCAGAGAAAATTAACAAAGAAGGTGATAAGATCGGCACATCAGAGAGGGTGTTTATAAAAAACGTAAAGAGAGATCCTGGGAAATTTGATGAAGATATCCCATCTGCTTACAGAAATGCTCTTTTTGATTCTATTGCACTCGTTACACTAAGTGATGCTTCACTGTCCTGTGTGTTTCATCGATTCTACGATGCATATAATGCTCCTCTTTTGACATCTCTGAAAACAGCATGTGTTTTGCTATCGATGAAGCTGATAGAACGAAATGTGTGGCGTCGTGTTTTTGTGTATGTATGAAAATTCAATGTTCATTCTCACAACTAGAGCATAGTTTCAAGTGTAACCTGAATTTCCCTAAATATGAGATAAAATAAACTTTTCGGCAGGGTTTCCTTTTCCAAGATAAAGTTCTAATCAAACAGTTTTCCATTTGTTAAGTGTATTGATTTTTAAGTGGCCTCTTACGAATTCCAATGATCCTCAGATAACTAGATCCTACCATATAAATGAAGTCAGTGTGAGGTTGAATTATAATTTTTAAAATATCTAAATACTTATTTAGAAAATAAACTTTAGGCCGGCTATAGTGGCTCATGCCTATAATCCTGGCACTTTGGGAAATCAAGGCAGGAGGGACACTTAAGCCCAGGATATCAAGACCACCCTGGACAGCAAAGTGAGACTTCATCTCTACCAAAAAACAGAAAAATTTAATTATCCAGGTATGGTGGTATCTGCCCATAGTCGCAGCTACTTGGGAGGCTGAGATGGGAGGATTGCTTGAGCCCGGGAGATCAAGGCTGAAGTGAGCCCTGATTGTGCCACTGCACTCCAGCCTGGGCAAAAGAGTGAGATCATGTCTCAAAAAGGAAAGAAAGGAAGAAAGAAAAGAAAGAAAAGAAAGGAAGGAAGGAAAGAAAGAAAGAAGGAAGGAAGGAAGGAAGGAAGGAAGGAAGGAAGGAAGGAAGGAAGGGAGGGAGGGAGGGAGGGAGGGAGGGAGGGAGGGAGGGAGGGAGGGAAAGGAAAGGAAAGGAAAGGAAAGGAAGGAAAAAGAAAAAGAAACCGCTGTGAAATTCTTACGCTGCTCTTCCAGACAGGAATAGCTGGAGAGCCTGGGCAGAAGGAGTGTAGATCAGTCTAAACTATCTGACTTTGAACTCCAACCTCCAATACTTCCAAGCTGTATGACCTTGGGCAAGTCATTCAACCTTTCTGTGCCTCAGTTACCTCATCTATAAACTGGAGATAATATTATGTGCTCAGAGCAATATTGGATGTAAATGAAGTAATCTTTGTAAAGCACTTAGATTCACGCTGGCACATAGAAATGGTGTAAGCTATTATTATTATGGTTTCAAAGCATTCATGACAAAAACAGATTCAAACAAAAAAACAGATTTCAATTTTTATAAGATAACTTTTATTTATGTTTTTCTCATTATAAAGTAAGACATGGTGATGATAGGATAAACAGAAAACATTAACATTTTTGAGTATATTTTCCAGACTGTTTTCTGTTCACATATAGTCATCATTTTTACAAACACAAGATCATACCATACACACTATTTTTACCCTGAGTCTTTGCTTAATAATAGATAGAGGACATCTTTCCAAGTCTGAATATTTTTCCATAAACTCATTTTAAATGCCTCAAAATAGTCCATTGTCTTGAATAAATTTTTTTTCAAGCAATCCCCCATTTTCAATATGATAAATCATTCTACAGTAAACATTCTTTCAGGTCTATGTTCTTATATTTTTTAATAATTTCCTTGTGATGAATTCTTGGAGTGGAATTGCCAGCTCAAAGGATTTATAATACATCAAGGTGTTATAACAACAATAACCATGAGAGCAGCTCACATTAATTGAGTGCTTACCATGAGCCGAGCCGAACTCACAGCGTCCCTCAGGGGTGGGGACTTTTATTATTCCCACTTTGGGGATGAGAGAGCAGAACTCAGAGCTGAAGACTTGTGCAGAGTTACACTGCAGTCTGGTGAAAGGTGCAGCTCATGCTTCAAGAGAAGCTGTTCAGTGCCTGTGCTTCTGTTCCTCGTTAGGGCTTGGGAAGTCATTTTGTGACTGCACACATCCCCAGTTTGCTCCCTCTTCTTGGTGATATGTTTGAAATATTTTCACGGCCAACCCACATTGGGCCCTCCTATTGATCTTGGGAGGGCAAGGAGCCAAATGTGACATTTTTTATAAACCATTGACTGAAGACAATTAGATGGGAATGTGCGGTAAATAAGAAATCACATCAGCAAAGCACTGAGAGGTAAAACATTCATTCTCCTTTGTGTACCTTGGAATAGCCTTGAAATGCTCATCAATTTCACTGACCTTGACCCCAAGGCTCTGTGAGGTCAACATTATGGCTCACTTGGTCTTCAGAACAATACCTTCTACCCTTCTTTTGGGTTGGATCAAAAGGCAGCATGATGAGGGCATGACCTCGTGAGAAGATGAAATATAAAATCAATCCATTCATGCGCTCAACAAATACTCATTGAATGTCTGTACTGGGGATACAGCAATTAAAAGCATCGGCTCTGCCTTTAAGGAGATGGAGACCTGACAAGTTAAGAAATGATGACAACATCAAGTACGGAGGGTCGTGAGATGCAGTGCAGGGTGGAGAATAACAGCTGACACTCTACAATCATCCTGGTCTGGGTTTGAATCTTGTCTCTCCTATGAAGTGTTTCCGGATGAGTCACTCTAGATTTAGTTTCAACATTCAGAAAATGAGGACTATCCCTCATCAGGCCATTGTAAGAATAAATGAGATAATGCCCAGGAAATAGTAAGCACCCCATGGAGATCAATCAATCAATCTAACTGGTCTACAACCCTTATAGCTCACTCTCAGGTAGCCTAGCAACAAGGCAGCTCTCCAGCCAGAACAGCAAGGACGCTGTCCGATACCAATACCGACATGCAAACTGCGCTTCGGCTGGTTGTCAAAACTCTAGTATAAACTGCAAAGCTCAGAGTCTTCCTACTCAGTCAAGTGATTCCTGTCTCCTCCCTATCCTTCTATGAATAGGAAAGGTAGCAGAGGTTTGGGGTGCCTCTCGGGGGGACACAGTGCACACTGCATCTACCTGTGTGGAGCCCAAGCACAGCTCTTCATGGGATGGGAGAGGTGAAATAACATTCACCCTGCTAGCACTATGCTCTTGTATGTTTCCTGGAGCCACTACTGTATGTCATTTACATGATCTGTTCCTGTCCCTCACATAACATATTCAACAAATATCAGCTATTGTTATTACTAGAGGGTTGGATACAGGAGCCTTGGGAGCATAAAAGTTGGCCACCACATTTAACCTGTGAGGGATTTTAGGGCACCCTCCTGGAGGAGGCTACACAAGGTGAATCTTTGAGGGTGAGTTAAGCAGGTAAAGAGAAAGACAAGAGAGGGCCTTTCTAAGCAGAGGGCAGACCAAGACACCCCTTGTTGTGTGGGCTATGTTGAAGCTTCACGTAACAATTGACTTCTTTTTAGAAACTCTGCTTTGCTTTAGTCATTCTTTGCTAACGGGGACTAGCTTTTCCTTCTAGAACTGGCTCCGACAGTGACCTAGGGGGGCAGCCCCTCTGGAGGTTTAATGGCTGTGTCCCTGTGTTAAGTTGTTGCATATTTGCAGCTGTGTACACAACCCCAGCTAGGAACACATGTTAAATAAAAGGAAAAAGTGGTCAAATGCCCTGAAGTTATGAGTTACCCTTCTCACTGGGAATGCACACCTTCATGTACCTGGGGAAAATCTTGTTGAAGATAAGAGATCAAGACTTATGGCTTCTGTTTCCCCTGTTCCAGAAATTTCATATGAGAAGGGTTAACATTCCCTGAAGGAGACCCTGTGTTCAGACAGATGCACCATTCTGCCAGAGGCAGGCCATCACGTTGTATTCAGCCAACATTTACTGAGCACCTATATGCCACATGTCAAGGGGCTGAAGGCAGGGACAAGGCAGAGCTAGCCCTGCCTTCGTGTGGCTAGTGGATACCAGCACCAATACCTGTCCCAGAATGTCCAGGGAACTCACTCACCTATCACGAATTGAATTGTCCCTGCCTTTGCTTGGCCCAGCCTCGTTACTGTTTCTGTTGGGAATCCCATTCTGAAACAGCTCTGAGAAGAAGGGCTGCTGGAATGTGCCAAATATTCATAGTGATCATATTACTTTATCCTTCCGTTGTGACACTTTACCCATTTCTATTCATTTTTCATTTCCCCTACATCACCCCCCTCCCATACCAGAGACATTCAAAATACACTCCTTTGGAACTTGAAAACCACAATTTTAGGCTTGCTATGTGAAGGGAGGAAATTTGGCAGAACCCATAATCTGCTTATCTTCAACCAGCAAACCACCAAAACCCGTGCCAACCCCGGAGGGCCTTCATAGGAACCAGGCTCAGTAAACACACCAGGCAAGACGCTTTCCTATTATGACAAAAACAAGCTCTGGTCTCATCTTTTCAGCCTCTGAAACCCTCCACTGGCCTCCAATCATGCAAAGAGAAATTCTGAAGTTGTTCTAGAATATCAGCTCTAGAAGGGCAGCAGCTGTTCTGCTCCCTGCTGCGTCTCCCTCACTCACAGCTGTGGCCGTCCACAGTAGGTGCTCAGTAAACAGCTGACGGAAGATCAGTCTCTGTGGCTGGCCAGTCCCTCTGCAGTCTGGTTAACCACCAGTCTCCTCCTCACTCCCTGGACTCTACCGCATCAGCTCACTTGCTCTCCCTCAGCCCTGCCAAGCTCATTCTGCCTCCGAACTTTTTGCACTGAATGTCCTCTCTTCCTGGAATGATCCCCCAGATATTCAGGTGGCTCCCCCTGACTTTTTTACACCTCATGCCCTCCATAAGCCCTTTCCTGACAAGCGAATCTACAACTTCATGCTTTATGCTTTATTTTTCTTAAATCAACTTAATTTAGGTATAAAGTTAAAACTACCCAATGCACACTTTAAAAAATTTATTTCAATAGATTTTGGTTAACAAGTGGTGTTTGCTTCCATGAATAAGTTCTTTAGTGGTGATTTCTGAGATTTGGGTGCATCCGTCGCCCAAGCACTGTACACTGTACCCAATGTGTAGTTTTTTTATTCCTCACCCTCCTTCCACCCTTTCCCCTGAGGCCCCAAAGTCCATTGTATCATTCTTATGCCTTTGTGTCCTCAAAGTTTAGCTCCCACTTACAAGTGAGAACTTACAATGTTTGGTTTTCCATTCCTGAGTTACTTCACTTAGAATAATGGTCTCCAATTCCATTCAGGTTGCTGTGAATGTCATTATTTCATTCCTTTTTATGTCTGAGCAGTATTCCATGGTATATATGTACCACATTTTCTTCATCCACTTGTTGATTGATGGGGATTTGGGCTGGTTCCATATTTTTGCAATTGCTAATTGTGCTGCTAAAACATGCACCAGTGCACACATTTTCTAAGTGTCCACTTGGATCCCTAAAATCTGAAAACTGTATCCACCTCAGTAAGCACCACCACAGCCATATAGAGGACAATGCCACCACCCAACAGCTCCCCTATGCCCCACACCAACCTCACCTCCAGGCCCAGGCAACCACTGATCTGCTTTCTGTCACTGGAGATTAGATTTTTCTCCACTAGAGTTTCATATGCAAGGAATCATGTGCCCTTGTGTCTGCCTTCTTTCACTCGCAGAATGTCAGCGAGATTCACCCATGGTGTTGTTTGTACCTGTATCAGTCTGTTCTCATGCTGCTAATAAAGACATACTCGAGACTGGGTAATTTATAAAGGAAAGGAGGTTTAACGGACTCACAGTTCCACATGGCTAGGGAGGCCTCACAATCATGGCAGAAGGCGAAGGAAGAGCAAAGGCACATCTTACATGGTGGCGGCAGGCAAGAGAGCATTTGCAGGGGAACTCCCCTTTTTAAAATCATCAGATCTCACGATACCTGTTCACTATCAGGAGAACAGCACAGGAAAGACCCGCCGCCATGATTCAAATACCTCCCACCAGCTCCCTCCCATGACACGTGAGAATTATGGGAGCTACAATTCAAGATGAGATTTGGGTGGGGACACAGCCAAACCATATCAGTTTCCATAGCTTATTACTTTTATTACTGCGTAGCTTTTCAATTGTAAGTATATTCCACAATGTGTGTGACCATTCACCTGTTGATGGACATTTGGGTTGTCTGGTTTGCTTTATTTTAATTATTTTATTTTATTTTATTATTTTATTTTATTTTATTTTTGAGATGGAGTCTTGCTCTGTCGCCCAGGCTGGAGTGCAGTGGCGTGATCTTGGCTCACTGCAACCTCTACCTCCCAGGTTTAAGCAATTCTCCTGCCTCAGCCTCCTGTGTAGCTGGGACTACAGGTGCACCCCAGCACACCCAGCTAATTTTGGTATTTTTAGTAGAGACAGGGTTTCACAATGTTGGCCAGACTGGTCTTGAACTCCTGACCTTGTGATCCGCCCACCTCAGCTTCCCAAAGTGCTGGGATTACAGGCGTGAGCCACTGCACCTGGCTGGTTTGCTTTATTTTTTACTCACAGTCCTCTTCCCTCCCTGACATTATATCCCCTCCTTGAAAATGTCAGCTCCAGAAGGACAGAGGCCTTGTCTGTATCATTCACTGCTGTATCCCCAGTACACAGAGCAGTGCCAGGCACATGGTGGTTGCTCAATATTTGAAGGAACAAACAGTTTTACATTCATTTGCCCTTACAGCATAACAGGCTTGAGAGCCACGCTTCAGATTTTTCTATGAACTCCAATTTAGGGACCCTTAGGCCTTCTAAGTGAAACCAGATGTTGGCTGGCGCTCCCCTGCCCATCAAAGACGGGGTGGAGTGTGCCTGCACCCTGTGGTCCTGTGAATACACACACACACATGTGCAAATGAGAGAGGCATGCCAGCACCCCCTACTGGCTGCCTGTTCATTAGGCATATTGAGAAGACTGTAATACACTGGATTAAGAGTGTCCTCTTTGAAGCTGGCTGCTTGGGTGTCAATCTCAGCCCCACCACTTACTAACTGTTGGGCAAGCTATGTAACCTCTCTGTGTCTCAGTTTCCTCATATGCAAAACAGGAATAATTTGTATTCAGTAGGGTTATTATGAGCATGAATCACTTAGAACAGTGCCTGGCCTCATTAAATGTTAACTCATGGTAGCATCTGAACAGTAAGGAAGCAAAAATAAGAGAAAATTAGTGTCCACTAAAATTTCCAAAAGGCATTTCCTGAAGAGATTATATCCTTTAAGTAGTTGTGTCACCAAAACTCCACCTTGTTGGTACACCCTTCACTCTAGATACTATTTCCTTTTGGCTTAAATCTTTTTTATTCATGCAATAAAGATCTTTAGTGAGTACCCACTATGTGCCAAGCACTGTTCTAGGCACGGGGGATGCTGTGTTAAGTGAAACAGACAAGTCTCTCACTCTTTTTTATTATTATACTTTAAGTTCTAGGGTACATGTGCACAACGTGCAGGTTTGTTCCATATGTATACACGTGCCATGTTGGTGTGCTGCACCCATTAACTCATCATTTACATTAGGTATATCTCCTAATACTATCCCTCCCTCGTCCCCTACCCCATGACAGGTCCCAGTGTGTGATGTTCCCCACCCTGTGTCCAAGTGTTCTCATTGTTCAGTTCCCACCTATGAGTGAGAACATGTGGTGTTTGGTTTTCTATCCTTGCGATAGTTTGCTCAGAATGATGGTTTCCAGCTTCATCCATGTCCCTACAAAGGACACGAATTCATCCTTTTTTATAGCTGCATAGTATTCCATCGTTCATATGTGCTACATTCTCTTAATCCAGTCTATCATTGATGGACATTTGGGTTGGTTCCAAGTCTTTGCTATTGTGAATAGTGCTGCAATAGACATACTTGTGCATGTGTCTTTATAGCAGCATGATTTATAATCCTCTGGGTATATACCCAGTAATAGGATGGCTGGGTCAAATGGTATTTCTAGTTCTAGATCCTTGAGGAATCACCACACTGTCTTCCACAATGGTTGAGCTAGTTTACAGTCCCACCAACAGTGTAAAAGTGTTCCTATTTCTCCACATCCTCTCTAGCACCTGTTGTTTCCTGACTTTTTAATGATCACCATTTTAACTGGTATGAGCTGGTATCTCATTGTGGTTTTGATTTGCATTTCTCTGATGGTCAGTGATGAGCATTTTTTCATGTATCTGTTGGCTGCATAAATGTCTTCTTTTGAGAAGTGTTTGTTCATATCCTTTGCCCACTTTTTGATGGGCTTGTTGATTTTTTTCTTGTAAATTTGTTTAACTTCTTTGTAGATTCTGGATATTAGCCCTTTGTCAGATGGGTAGACTGTAAAATTTTTTCACATTCTGTCAGTTGCCTGTTTACTCTGATGGTAGTTTCTTTTGCTGTGCAGAAGCTCTTTAGTTTAATTAGATCTCATTTGTCAATTTTGGCTTTTGTTGCCATTGCTTTTGGTGTTTTAGTCATGAAGTCCTGGCCTATGCCTATGCCCATGGCCTGAATGGCATTGCCTAGGTTTTCTTCTAGGGTTTTTATGGCTTTAGGTCTAACACTTAAATCTTTAATTCATCTTGAATTAATTTTTGTATAAGGTGTAAGGAAGGAATCCAGTTTTAGCTTTCTACATACAGCTAGCCAGTTTTCCCAGCACCATTTATTAAAGAGGGAATCCTTTCCCCAGTTCTTGTGTTTGTAAGGTTTGTCAAAGATCAGATGGTTGTAGATATATGGTATTATTTCTGAGGGCTCTGTTCTATTCCACTGGTCTATATCTCTGTTTTGGTACCAGTATCATGCTGTTTGGGTTTCTGTAGTCTTGTAGTATAGTTTGAAGTCAGGTAACATAATGCCTCCAGCTTTGTTCTTTTGGCTTAGGATTGTCTTGGCAATGTGGGCTCTTTTTTGGTTCCATGTTAACTTTAAAGTACTTTTTTCCAATTCTGTGAAGAAAGTCATTGGTAGCTTGATGGGGATGGCATTGAATCTATAAATTACCTGGGGCAGTATGGCCATTTTCACAATATTGATTCTTCCTATCCATGAGCATGGAATGTTCTTCAATTTGTTTGTGTCCTCTTTTATTTTGATGAGCAGTGGTTTGTAGTTCTCCTTGAAGAGGTCCTTCACATACCTTGTAAGTTGGATTCCTAGGTATTTTATTCTCTTGGAAGCAATTGTGAATGGGAGTTCACTCATGATTTGGTTTTCTGTTTGTCTGTTATTGGTGTATAGGAATGCTCATTATTTTTGCACATTGATTTTGTATCCTGAGACTTTGCTGAAGTTGCTTATCAGCCTAAGGAGATTTTTGGCTGAGACAATGGGGTTTTCTAAATATACAATAATGTCATCTGCAAACAGGGACAATTTGACTTCCTCTTTTCCTAATTGAATACTCTTTATTTCTTTCTCCTGCCTGATTGCCCAGGCCAGAACTTCCAACACTATGTTGAATGGGAGTTGTGAGAGAGGGCATCCCTGTCTTGTGCCAGTTTTCAAAGGGAATGCTTTCAGTGTTTGCCCATTCAGTATGATATGGGCTGTGGGTTTGTCATAAATAGCTCTTATTATTTTGAGATACATCCCATCAATACCTAGTTCATTGAGAGTTTTTAGCATGAGGGGCTGTTGAATTTTGTTGAAGGCCTTTTCTGCATCTATTGAGATAATCATGTGGTTTCTGTCTTTGGTTCTGTTTATATGATGGATTACGTTTACTGATTTGTGTACGTTGAACTAGCCTTGCATCCCAGGGATGAAGCCAACTTGATCGTGGTGGATAAGCTTTCTGATGTGCTGCTGGATTCAGTTTGCCAGTATTTTATTGAGGATTTTTGCATTGATGTTCATCAGGGATATTGGTCTAAAATTCTCTTTTTTTGTTGTTGTGTCTCTGCCAGGCTTTGGTATCAGGATGATGTTGGCCTCATAAAATGAGTTAGGGAGGATTCCCTCTTTTTCTGTTGATTGGAAGAGTTTCAGAAGGAATGGTACTAGTAACTCTTTGTACCTCTGGTAAAATTCAGCTGTGAATCCGTCTGGTCCTGGACTTTTTTTGGTTGGTAGGCTATTAATTATTGCCTCAATTTCCGAGCCTGTTATTGATCTATTCAGGGATTCAACTTATTCCTGGTTCAGTCTTGGGAGGATGTATGTGTCCAGGAATTTATCCATTTCTTCTAGATTTTCTAGTTTATTTGCATAGAGGTGTTTATAGTATTCTCTGATGGTAGTTTGTATTTCTGTGGGGTCGGTGGTGATATCCCCTTTATCACTTTTTATTGCATCTATTTGATGCTTCTCTCTTTTCTTCTTTATTAGTCTTGCTAGGGGTCTACCAATTTTGTTGACCTTTTCCAAAAACCAGCTCCTGGATTCATTGATTTTTTTGAAGGTTTTTTTGTGTCTCTATCTCCTTCAGTTCTGCTCTGATCTTAGTTATTTCTTGCCTTCTGCTAGCTTTTGAATGTGTTTGCTCTTGCTTCTCTAGTTCTTTTAATTGTGATGTTAGGGTGTCAATTTTAGATCTTTCCAGCTTTCTCTTCTGGGCATTTAGTGCTATACATTTCCCTCTACACACTGCTTTAAATGTGTCTCAGAGATTCTGGTATGTTGTGTCTTTGTTCTCATTGGTTTCAAAGAACATCTTTATTTCTGCCTTCATTTTGTTATGTACCCAGTAGTCATTCAGGAGCAGGTTGTTCAGCTTCCATGTAGTTGAGCAGTTTTGAGAGAGTTTCTTAGTCCTGAATTCTAGTTTGATTGCACTGTGGTCTGAGAGACAGTTTGTTATAATTTCTGTTCTTTTACATTTGCTGAGGAGTGCTTTACTTCCAACTATGTGGTCAATTTTGGAATAAGTGTGATGTGGTGCTGAGAAGAATGTATATTCTGTTGATGTGGGATGGAGAGTTCTGTAGATGTCTATTAGGTCTGCTTGGTGCAGAGCTGAGTTCAATTCCTGGATATCCTTGTTAACATTCTGTCTTGTTGATCTGTCTAAAGTTGATGGTGGGGTGTTAAAGTCTCCCATTATTATTGTGTAGGAGTCTAAGTCTCTTTGTAGGTCTCTAAGGACTTGCTTTATGAATCTGGGTGCTCCTGTATTGTGTGCATATATTTAGGATAGTTAGCTCTTCTTGTTGAATTGATCCTTTACCGTTATATAATGGCCTTCTTTGTCTCTTTTGATCTTTGTTGGTTTAAAGTCTGTTTTATCAGAGACCAGGATTGCAACACCTGCTTTTTTTTGTTTTCCATTTGCTTGGTAGATCTTCCTCCATCCCTTTATTTTGAGCCTATGTGTGTCTCTGCACGTGAGATGGGTCTCCTGAATACAGCACACTGATGGGTCTTGACTCTTTATCCAATTTGCCAGTCTGTGTCTTTTAATTGGAGCATTTAGCCCATTTACATTTAAGGTTAATATTGTTATGTGTGAACTTGATCCTGTCATTATGATGTTAGCTGGTTATTTTGCATATTAGTTGTTGCAGTTTCTTCCTAGCATCGATGGTGTTTATAATTTGGCATGTTTTTGCAGCGGCTGGTACCAGTTGTTCCTTTCCATGTTTAGTGCTTCCTTCAAGAGCTCTTGTAAGGCAGGCCTGGTGGTGCTTGTCTGTAAAGGATTTTATTTCTCCTTCACTTATGAAGCTCAGTTTGACTGGATATGAAATTCTGGGCTGAAAATTCTTTTCTTTGAGAGTGTTGAATATTGGCCCCCATTCTCTTCTGGCTTGTAGAGTTTCTGCCGAGAAATCTGCTGTTAGTCTGATGGGCTTCCCTTTGTGGGTAACCCGACCTTTCTCTCTGGCTGCCCTTAATACTTTTTCCTTCATTTCAACTTTAGTGAATCTGGCAATTATGTATCTTGGAGTTACTCTTCTTGAGGAGTATCTTTGTGGTGTTCTCTGTATTTCCTGAATTTTGAATGTTGGCCTGCCTTGCTAGGTTGGGGAAGTTCTCCTAGATAATATCCTAAACAGTGTTTTCCAACTTGGCTCCATTCTCCCTGTCACTTTCAGGTACACCAGTCAGACATAGATTTGGTCTTTTCACATAGTCCCATATTTATTGGAGGCTTTGTTCATTTCTTTTTACTGTTTTTTCTCTAAACTTCTCTTCTCACTTCATTTCATTCATTTGATCTTCAATCACTGATACCCTTCCTTCCACTTGATTGAATCGGCTACTGAAGTTTGTGCATGTGTCATGTGGTTCTCGCCCAATGGTTTTCAGCTCCATCAAGTCATTTAAGGTCTTCTCTATGCTGTTTATTCTAGTTAGCCATTTGTCTAATCTTTTTTCAAGGTTTTTAGCTTCTTTGCGATGGGTTCGAACATCCTCCTTTAGCTCGGAGAAGTTTGTTATTACCAATCATCTGAAGCCTTCTTCTCTCAACTCATCAGAGTCATTCTCTGTCCAGCTTTGTTCCATTGCTGGCGAGGAGCTATGTTCCTTTGGAGGAGAAGAGGCACTCTGATTTTTAGAATTTTCAGCTTTTCTGCTCTGGTTTCTCCTCATCTTTGTGGTTTTATCTACCTTTGGTCTTTGATGATGGTGACGTACAGATGGGGTTTTGGTGTGGATGTCCTTTCCGTTTGTTAGTTTTCCTTCTAACAGGCAGGACTCTCTGCTGCAGGTCTGTTGGAGTTTGCTGGAGGTCCACTCCAGACCCTGTTTGCCTGGGTATCACCAGTGGAGGCTGCAGAACAGCAAATATTGCAGAGTGGCAAATGTTGCTGCCTGATCTTTCCTCTGGAAGCTTCATCTCAGAGGGGCACCTGGCTATATGAGGTGTCAATCGGCCCCTACTGGGAGGTGTCTCCCAGTTAGGCTACTCAGGGGTCAGGGACCCACTTGAGGAGGCAGTCTGTCCGTTCTCAGATCTCAAACTCCATGCTGGGAGAACCACTACTCTCTTCAAAGCTGTCAGACAAGGATGTTTAAGTCTGCAGAAGTTTCTGCTGCCTTTTGTTCAGCTATGCCCTGTCCCCAGAGGTGAAGTCTACAGAGGCAGGCAGGCTTCCTTGAGCTGCAGTGGGGTCCACACAGTTCGAGCTTCCCAGCCAATTTGTTTACCTACTCAAGCCTCAGCAATGGTGTACGCCCCTCCCCTAGCCTCGCTGCTGCCTTCCCGTTTGATCTCAGACTGCTGTGCTCGCAGTGAGCGAGGCTCTGTGGGCATGGGACCCTCTGAACCAGGCTCAGGATATAATCTCCTGGTGTGCCATTTGCTAAGACCATTGGAAAAGCACAGTATTAGGGTGAGAGTGTCCCAATTTTCCAGGTACCATCTGTCATGGCTTCCCTTGGCTAAGAAAGGGAATTCCCCGACCCCTTGAGCTTCCTAGGTGAGGCCTCACCCTACTTCGGTTCACACTCTGTGGGCTGCACCCACTGTCCGACAAGCCCCAGTGAGATGAACCTGGTACCTCAGTTGGAAATGCAGAAATCATCCATCTTCCGTGATGCTCACGCTGGGAGCTGTAGACTGGAGCTGTTCCTATTTGGCTATCTTGGAACTCCAGCGACAAGTCTCCCACTCTTAAGTGTTGGAGGAAGTTCATATCCAAAAGGAGGAAGATTCATTATAAATTAGTAGCAAGGTTTTTTTTCAAAGAATCATGAGTTTTTGCTGAGGATAGAAACAAGAAGAAGTAATAGAGGTTTTTTAAAAAAATAATTTCAACTTTCTTTTTAGACTTGGAGGTACATGAGCAAGTTTGTTACCTGGATATGTTGCATGATACTAAAGTTTGGGATGCAAATGGTCCCATCACTCAGGTAGTGAGCATAGCACTCAATGGTTACCCAAGAGTGAAAATCTTAATAGTTTTTCAACCCTTGCCCCCTCCCTCTCTGACCTCTCTAGTAGTCCCCAGTGTCTATTGTTCCATCTTTATTTCCATGAGTACCCAATGCTTACCTCCCACTGATAAGTGAGAATATGTCATGTTTGGTCTTCTGTTCCTATATTTATTTGCTTAGAATCATGGCCTCCAACTACATCCATGTTGCTGAAAAAAATATGATTTCATTCTTTATGACTGCATAGTATTCCATGGTGTATATGTACCACTTTTCTTTATCCACCATTGATAGGCACCTAGGTTGATCCCATCTTTACTATTGTGATTAGTGCTGCAATGAACATATGAGTGCATGTGTCTTTTTGGTAAAACAATTTGTTTTCTTTTGGGTACCCAGTAATAGGATTACTGGGTTGCATGGTAGTTCTGTTTTAAGTTACTTGAGAAATTTCCAAACTGTTTTCCACAGTGGCTGAATTAATTCACATTCCCATCAACAGTGTGTACGTGCTCGCTTTTCTTCACAGCCATGCCAGCATGTTGTTTTTTGACTTTTTAATGATAGCCATTTTGACTTGTGCGAGATGGTATCTCACTGTGGTTTTGATTTACATTTTGATAGAGGTATTTCAGAATGGGTAGTCAGGGAAGCCCTTTCTCGGGTCATGATATTTAGGCAAAGGCAGGATTAATGAGAAGAGATCACGAGAAAGAATAGGCCAGGCAGAGGGAATGGCTGGTGCGAAGGCCCTGAGGCTGGGATGAGCTTGGCATCTTCCAGGAACAGAGAGAAGAGCAGTGTGACTGGAAAACATACAGGTAGAATGGTGTTTAGGGAATTGGGAAGGGGCTGGCTCCCAAAGCCACTTATGGACCAAGTACAGCCAACACCCAGCAAAGCCATCCAGACCTTTCCAGGCACCCTTTTTTCTCTGCCCCAGTGGGATGTCTCCCTGTCCTCAGGCCAGCCTGCTCTGCCCAGGTCTGACCCTAGCACTGCTAAGCTCTTCCTTCCTCCTTCTTATCCGCTCAGTGGCATCGTGAGGGGACTTACAAACCAGGCCAGCCACCAGATATGCTGGCAGCTACAACTAGGTTCTTGGAAAAGATGGATCTGTCCCCCATAATTGTTAAAATTCATGCAAATCCAACTTCAAATCCTTGCTTGGCCACCAACCAAGCTCAATGGCACTGGATCCATTCATTAACTTCTCTAGAAACCACTGTTCTCTTCCGAGATGAGACTAGGGTTTTGGGGAGGATGGAATGCAATAATACACATCAGCATTTGCTATTATGCCTGGCATGTAGCAAGTGCTCAGGCAAAAATAGGCTCTTATTTTTTATTATTACTTTTGCTGCTGCTGCAAGAGGACATGTAATGAAAGAATCAAGAATTCTGCCCTTGTAAGATAAATTCTCCCCAGCTGCTGACTTTAGGGAACCCTGCTTGGTTCCTCTCTAGCTTCCATCTGCTTGATTCTTGCCTGTGGAGCCTGGCGTGATGAGCTGCTACAGTCTGGAAATGCAGATGCTGTTTCCTGTCCGGAAGTTCAGGGGCTGGTTCTCATAGTGGCCCGAGCAGTGGTGCCTGCAGCTGGGCCTGTTGCATTTAGTTAAGTGACTCAGATACTGTAAGTAGGAACTGAGCAGGGAGTCCTGAAAAAGACAAGCAAGGCCACACTCAGGGAAGCCAGCCCCCACTGGAGCACGCTGTCATTCCTCCCCCTTCCCTGAGTACTCAGCCCCTTTGAAAGAGAGCAAAGAAATTGTGCTGAGCTTTAATGAGGAATCAGCCAGGCGCACTTTGCCACAGGCCTGGCTGGAGGCAGAAAGAGATGAACAGGCCCCCATGAGTGAGCGACCCACCGCAGCTAAGTCGTTCCCGCGGTCGCTGGATGAGACCAGAGACCCTGTGGTCATGTGGCTTCAAGCAGCCCTAGCTCACACGTGCCGCTCCCCTGCATCCCACCAACTGCTGAGCATGCCCTGCCATCTGAGGTAGAATCAACATCAGACGTCGTCAGGAGGCCGGTGATGCTGCCAGTGCAGAGCGAGGGGAGTGGCAGGCTTCCCCGGGAAATGTCAGCATTTATTGCTTTTCCCGTTCGCGTTGACCCTCAGCAAGAAAACGTTCCAAATAGCGATGAAGTCATCCCCCCTTTTTGGGGGGTCCTGGACCCAGTAATAACATCCTCCCGAAGGGCAATGAGTCTGTCTTTAACCTTGCCCTCTCTGGCAGGTGTGTATCAGTGTGGTTTCTAGAAGAATCTCTGGGCTGCCCGATCCCTGCCTGTGGCCGCCTTCCCTTCTGGGAAAGTAACAGCCCCCGCTCCACGGTCCAGGCTCTGCTGCTCTCCTCCCGCTCCTCTGGAAACCCACTAAGTTATCTTAATTACCATTCCTCCTCGGTCTCTGCCAAGAAGTGGGGAGATTTATAATTGGATCAGTCAAATATTTGCTGTGGTTTATTTCTTTGCCTCTCGAGCTCTCGTAAAAGTTGCATTTTCATGCCACTTTGGGGTATGACTGATGACTCAAAGGCACAGCCCTCACATTGCATGCCAAAGTGGGTTATTTTTCAGAGGCCAGGGAAAAGGAGAGAACTGGGCGGGGAGAGGTGGTGTTTACTTTGGGTTATTGTGCTATCACCCTCTGGGTGGCTGCAAGAGACACAAGCGGCTTTGGGAGACAAACTTCCTCCCGCAGCCAGCCCGTGCACAGACACATCCTTCTATTGGGATTTGGTCATGTGCCTCCTAAACCCCTTCCAGAGTTTCTGCAGACCTAATGGGTAGGACGTGCTACAGAGTAACCTCTTTAGTCAACGAGGCACAGTTTGGTCCCCCAAGCATCCCCATGTCCCAGATTGATCACAATGAGGTCCTAGAACAGAGGAGCCAGATGTCCCCAATACTAAGCCTGAGTTATCAATTCCCAGTGTTGAGGGATGAAAAGGAAACTCTGGCCAGGGCCTGAGCTTTTGGAAAATGCCCTCCTTCTAGTGACAGTCAGTCTGCCAAGCAAGCTGGCCAGGCTGTAGCCTAGGAATCCTAGAGAGCAGAGGCTCCCCTACACCAGATGGCCTCCTTGCAAACCAGCTTCTCACTTGCTCCCAGGCTCCCTATCCTGGAAGGCAGTCTCCATGGCTGGCTCAGTTTATCCTCCCCCTGCATTTCTAGCCTCCAGCCCTTGCCCAAATTATAGCAGCAGTGAGTGATGCTGTGTGATGCTGCTTGACACATGTTGATCTATGTATAGTGACTCTATGTACACTCTACTCTAGAGCACTTTGAGATAGAAAGGAGGAACAAGAGGTATAAAGAGGGAAACTAGTGGGAAATTGTGATAAACAAACACCCTACACATAATAGAGTGGAATTTTACCAACAGAAGATGCTGCCGCCTTTTCCTGGGCGATCCTGTCCTGTTGTCCTGCAAGAAATTATCTTGACCAGGCACGGTGGCTCATGCCTATAGTTCCAGCACTTTGGGAGGCCAAGGCAGGCAGATCGCAAAGTCAGGAGTGCGAGACCAGCCTGGCCAACATAGTGAAATCCCGTCTCTACTAAAGATACAACACATTACCCGGGTGTGGTAGCAGGTGCCTGTAATCCCGGCTACTCAGGAGTCTGAGACAGGAAAATTACTTGAACCCAAGAGGTGGAGGTTGCAGTGAGCCAAGATCAAGCCATTGCATTCCAGCCTGGGCAACAGGGCGAGACTCCAAAAAAAAAAAAAAAGGAAGGAAGGAAGGGAGGGAGGGAGGGAGGGAGGGAGGGAGGGAG